>NC_133647.1:194940145-195138721 GCF_009905375.1 Apium graveolens
ATTTTGAAGTATGGCTAATTGGAAATCTGTTACCATTGTAAATAAAGGTTTCAGATAGCGAAACTGAAATAGAACGATTTCCATGAACTATGGACTCTTTGTGTCTTCAGATTCTCGATTGGTTCTGGTACTTTTCCATTTTCAGTCTTATCTGGCCTCTATGGGCATGCCCTGTATTACTTTTTTTGGATTGAAATTTTATGGATTATATAAGATTTTTTGGTACCTAATATGAGCAACATTACGTGCCTCAAGTACAACCATCAAATGAGCATGCATTTGGAAATCGAACCCATGACTAGTGGAAGGAATACACCTTTAGCACAACCATAAATTTATGATCATCTAATACATAAAGCAGTTATGTAATCTTATATATTGTGCTTACCATAAAATAAAGGAAGGGGAAGAGCGATGTTATTGGCAGCACTGAACAAGTTAGAAAAGAAGAGAGAAAAATATTAGACCTGTTTTTTTCATAGCAGAATACCAACTGTATGAAAGGGATATCAATTACAGTGGCATGGAGTAGCATAAAATTATATAGGTCAAGATATCAATTTGTAGCTGACCTGACAAAAAAGAATTTTCTATTTATCCGTCGTTCTGGATTATGAACAATAGTCTTCAGTTATTCACTCACTAAATTCACACTGCTTGTAACTGTTAGTTATTCAAAATCATTATCCTTACCCTTTTTAGCATGTGACCTTCATTACATAGAATTGTCAAACTTATAACCATTCTTCAATGGATTTTGGTTCCATTTTGTAATGGGAACTTATCACCGGCCAACGTTGGCTGGGATACACCTGCCGCCTATGTTACTCGGACTCGGCTAGAAGAGTCCGACATGGACACGTGTCCAAGTATCGGACTCGGCAACATTTTGAAAAATATACATATATTTTGCCTAAAATAAGTGTCCAAGTCCGAGTGTCCATGTCCGAGTGTCCGACACGGGTACTCCAAGATAAAATGAAGAGTCCGAGTAACATAGCCTGCAATGAAACATAGCTATCACAGCTAGTGTATTCCAGCCAAGTTGGCTGTGGATAATTTGCCTTCTGTAATAGTGCATCCATGCGCTTTTCATAGACTCATAGTGTGCGGACATCAGACACATGAGGTTCAGCTAAGCCTGGTAATATAGTGGTATTTCAGAATAAACATCCTTAGAGTTGAACTGCCAAACATTATGATGTTCAATATGCAGAAACTACAGCATTCACAAACACGAAAACATGGCAATCACAATGAAGTTATTGCATTTAATCAAACAGGTTTAAGATCAAGAACAGATTTGCAAGGGGAAGTTGTTGTACCTGTTGCAAGCACCACAATCCATATTACAAAAAGTTCCTTAATCGGATAACCTTGCTGCACCGCTTTATACTGATCTACCTTGCACCCCGGGCAATTCTCGCAGTAATTTTTCTTTAAGAGCCTCTCCTCAACATCCTCCCCTGCCATTTTCTCCCCAACCAAATGCTCGCCTAAGTCTGTACACACCTCGAGAGCAAATTTAACAATGTAAACATGCACACTCACAAAATCTCATATTCTAACTATATAATCCAACTGAAAACTACGGCTAAAAGACAATAAGATTGGAATGAGATTCTGTTTTGCATTGCTGATGCCACGTGTGTACTTTCAGAGACAGCTAGATCAATGTAGATGCACCAGAAGCTTACATCATTGCATATGTAGCTGAAAACGTAATGCAACTTTGACACATAATCAAAAATATTATTTTTTTATATTATCTTTCTTCCACATAATTTTTAGCCCTTTTTTTGAAAAATACTCCAATATAGTTAGCTCCCGTGAATGCAAAGTTACCGGGAATTTACTTTATGAAAAACAGAAGACATCTACTTTATGAAAAGTAGGGCATCTAGGCATCTACTTTATGAAAAGTAGGGCATCTAGGCATCTATTTTATAAAAAGCAGATACCATCTATTTTAAGAATTATTAGAAAGAACCTATAATATATTGTGAGTAATAATCCCAACGGGGTTTTAAGCTATGTATTATGTAAGGGTCTGAGAAATAAATAATATTTGCCTTTTTTGACGATACTTATTTGATGTTCCGCGTTTTAACAAAAAAGTGCATAATCTAAATATAATAGAAAATTAATATTTTATGCATGATCACAAATAATATCCCAACAACTCGAAATTACTTGGCACCCAAATAACATCCCAAGAACTCGAAATGCGTGCTAACAAGGTGCCAACCTACTCATACCCTGCTAGAGCCGGCCATGTGGGTTCGAACCATTCATTCGGAACCGACTCGTACGGAACCCGGAAAAAATTCGGACCGAACCGGGCCGATTTAAACCCGCCCAACTCGCTAAATTATACGAACCGAGTCCGAATTTCATTTTAATAACCCGGGACTGCACCAGCCCGCATGATCCAAGCCCGCACGGACCTGTTCCTGTTTTGCCCATGTTATAAGTTGATTTTCTACTTGTACCCACCTTTTCATTCACTTTGTAAAACTACCCACCTTTTTTCATTTTCTCTTCTCTCTCTTCTACCTCACTAACCCATGTTTTTTTGTGCCATCTCTTTTTATGTATCTAATTTATTTATAAATTAAATAAAATTTATAAATTAAATAAATTATTTAATTCATTTAAATAATTGATTAAATATATCATCGAACCTAATTGGATTTTAAACTAAAAAATTTAAAAATATAAATGTATTATATGAATATTAAAATCATTTTTAAAATCATATGCAATCATTTTAAAAATTGAATTCTCATTATTGTTGATAAAGTTGCAGTGCCTTGTCAAATCTAATTTTGCAGTGTTTTGTAAAATAAATTTTTTCAGTAATTTGTTAGGTCCAACTTTTCAGTGAATTATCACTTTCACCTTTTTAGTGAATTATCATTTTCAATTTTTTAGTGTCTTGTCAATTCAAACTATCACTCCACGGTCTTAAGTTAGTCTATATATAACTTCCACCAGAATTGTGAAATCAAACAAAGTTACAAGGTAAGTTTTTTCATTTTTCTTTATGAATTTCATGTACTAAATCAATACTAATTATATTATTTGTATCAGATGGTTAATTTATCTCTTCTAAATGAAATGGCAAGATCAAATGCTATATTTAACTTAAGTAATATGGAGGATGATGAAGAAGATCATCATTATGAGTCAGAAGCGGATGAATCTGATGATGATGAAAAAGACGATGACGAGCAAGATGATTCAGATCATAGCACCGACAATGATGGTGAACATATTCCAACTGCCGCCTGGTTTACCACAGAAGAGATCGATGGTTCTTCAGGTAATTGTTCAAATGTTAACTCACTTGACGATAAATTATTTGAAGGTCAGTGTTTTCCAGATAAGCAAATCGCAATTAGTGCTATAAAAGAAAATCATATAAAATATTCTCGAAATTATCGTGTTATAAAAAGTGATACAACACGATACGAGGCAACATGTGTCGTGGAAGATTGTCCATGGAGAATTCGTGTTATGAAATCAAAGCGATCTGGTTTATTTGTAACCACAAAATTACCTGCTGAACATAATTGTTCTTTGAGGACAATCCAACGAGATCATAAGAAACTCACATCCACGATGATTGCAAATGCAATAAAACAACAAGTAAGTGAAGTAATTAATTTATTTTACATAGTAGTGTTTATGTTATGTTAAATTACTAATTATAATACTAAACTTGTGTCAATCAGGTTACAGAGAGTCCAAATCTGAAAGTAAACAACATTCAGAGTCAAATTGTAGCCATGTACAACTATCATGTTAGTTACAAGAAGGCATGGTACGGGAAACAAAAGGCAATATCAGATGTTTATGGTGATTGGATGACTTCTTATACCAACCTTCCCACATTTCTTAGTGCTTTGATGCAATTTAATCCAGGTACAGTTGCTTTAATTGATGCTGAACCTGATGTTGAAAAACTGAACACATCTGTTTGTAAACGCTTTTGGTGGGCATTCAAGCCAATGATCAATGGATGGCAACATGCCCGACCTGTTATTAGCATTGACGGTACATTTTTGAAAGGAAGGTACAATGGGAAGTTATTAGTTGCAATGGGATCTGATTCAAATAATCAACAGTATCTCATCGCCTATGCCTTAGTTCATGAAGAAACGACTGTTAATTGGTCTTGGTTTTTATACAACCTACGCATATACGTGTGTCGGAATAGAAGGGGTGTGTGTATTATTTCAGATAGGCATGCTGGAATTATCGAAGCAATGAAAATGGAAGCAAGTGGCTTCACTGGTGAGTGGGGTTGTTTGACATACAACCTAGACTGGAAGCAGTACATTGGGCCATACCACAATATATCATCACTGTTTGATATGTACAAGTACGAGTTTAACCCAATTCCAAATCAAGCATATTGGACATTTTCACTAGCAAATAATTGGGAGGCATACGGGTGTTCTTATTGCTGATGAAGGCACAAGAAAAAAGAAAAAGAAACGTGGACAGAGCGGCCAAAGCTCGCGTATTAGAACCGAAATGGATAATCCTTAGAAGGTGATTGTTTGTGGACGATGTGGACAAGAAGGGCATACAAGACTCAGTTCAAAATGCCCTCAACATGGTCACTAACATTCCATGTCTAATAATAATTTGTAATTTATTTATTTTGCGATGGATTTTATTTTTAGTATAATATACTTTATTTTATTGTTTATGTAGTGCTTTTTATGTTAATTAAATATATTTAAAATTCATTTAACTAATTTAAAAATATTTAAATGAATAAATAAAATCAAAATTATCTATTCATTTTAGTATACTTTGAATTTAGTTGAACATGCATTAAATAAGAAAAAGAATTTATAATAAAAGAAAATGAATAGAAATTAAAATGAAGGAAGGAAATGGGGGCTGTGCACAAATGACAGGAGAGAGGAGAGAGAGAGAAGGTTAAAAGGTGGGTAGTTTTAGAAAGTGAATGAAAAGGTGGGTAGAAGTAGAAAACAAACTTATAACATGGGCAAAACAGGAACGGATTCCCTGAGCTCTGGCGCTTTCTGGCTGTAATTGCAACGTTAACCTGCAAGTTAACGTTACACTCCTCCACCTCCAACGGCACTTTAATTTTCTTATAAATATATACATACAAACAGCAGTTTAATTCACAATTTCTCCGACTTCAATCTCTGTTTCTCTCAATCTCAATTTCTCCGACCACCGACTTCTTTCTCCGTCTACAGTCTATATTCATAATTATACATTACAATTTACACTCCACAAACATAACCCAACTGTCAACAATTCACGTTTATAATTCAATCTCAGACCACGTTTATAATTCACGTTCCCAAATCCCAATCGATACAATCTACACTCTTTTTTTCTTCGTCCTTTTATTTTAATTTGGCAAAATCAACAACAAAAATTCGGCAATTACAGAGGGTCGGTAGAAGCAAGCTAATCGCAATTCGCAATTCGCAATTCCGCAAATCAGCAACAAAAATTCGAATACGATGAATGCTTATTTGATTTGTAAGTTTTTAATGTTTGATGCGTTTTGTTCAGTTTTTTGAGAGAGGATCATTTGTAATTTTTTTAAATTAATAAAATTTATAAGAGATATTGTCTTCTTTTTAACCAAAAACTTAAAATAATAAAATTAATTGATTACAATTACAATATTTCGAATAAATTATGTAACATAATAGAAAATAGTGTTACATTTTATTAATTATATTAGCAGCTTATATTTTAATAAACATTGGTATACTAATTTCGAATTTTAAATTGTAAAAAATATTTATTATACATCTTCGATACATGAATTTAAAAATAAATTATAATATTTTCAATAAATTATGTAACATAATAGAAAATAGTGTTACATTTTAATTCTATCAAATAATTTCGAGTTTACATTTAATTAAAAAAATAACAGATTATGCAACAATAATGAGATGATGCACTCGAATATATTATAAGTTGTACAAATCAGAATACAATTAGCAATAGCTTTTCTACTTTTCTATGGACTTCCAGAAAATTCTGTTCAACCCGCACAACCGCCATCCCGCGTGTCAACCCGTGTGCCTGCAACCCGTGAACCGCCTGGCACGAGTTCAGTGCTGAATCCGAGTTACCTTCTGTAAGTTCAAGCACAACCCAGCCCGATTCACTCGCTTTAAGTGCCGGTTCAGTGTTCAGTTTTTCCGGTTCCAACCCACTCCAAACCCGGCCCGGACCGCACGACCCGCACGGGTGGCCACCCCTGCACAACAGGATATGCTCTTACACTGCACAAATGGGCGTGGGTCAAACAAATCTTGAAAATATTACTCCGTACATGCATGGCAATGGCATATAACTATAGGCACATGATATTTAATAAGAAAATTGCATTAACCATTCAAATAAAAACTCAGCTACTCTTCGTCTTCCCTAGCTAATACAAGTTGGACCAGTGAATGAATCACCCCGACCATACTATTCAATTTTGGTCCATCTATTTTTATAAAAATAATTCTAGCTTTTAGATCTGCCATTTCTGGGTAAAGAAAGTCCCATAAAAAATAAAATTATTTTTTTACGCTCGAGTCATTTTCTCTACCCCTTCTTACCCTGCAAAGCAATGTCACCTTACGTCCTTGAACCGATAACCATCTTTCGGCTAACCTAGCCTCCTCCATCCCTCGGGACCAACAAGGGGTAGTACAGGAATATTCACCTGTTGTCCATCGACTACGCCTTTCGGCCTGCTATAGTGATATGTGAAGGGAGAAAAATGCTAGAGTCTCCAAAATTATTCCTAAAACCGTTTCCGAATGATGAATTGTCATCATTCTATCTATAGGATGTTCACTCATAAATGAAATGCTGCATCTCTTTAACAAGGATTCTAAACTGCCCAAATAACCAAAAAGAGGTATTTTGGTCATTTTCTCGAATTTAAAATTTTTGCTTTTAAATATATAGCATTTCCTTGTATTATACATATAGAAGAGCTGTTCCTGAAAAATTTCACATCCATATGCATGCCCATATATAGGCCATATAGGAAAGATCAGCTGAACTGAACCACACAGCAGTGGACCAAGCCATGAGCATCATATCTTTCAATAATTAGCTAACAAGGCATGGAAAATTTTTATCAAGAAAAAGACATGATGATCTGTCCAAGTAAACCATTTAAGCCATCCAAGAAGAAACCTTGTAGTAAGAGATCTCCAGCAGTTTATGCTAAGACCAAAGAGAGTTTTGCAAACAACTCTGCAGTGAGCAGTAACTTTTTTCTGCAATCAACAAACTAATTGCAAAAGTTGGTGCTAAGACCAATGTGCAAGCCCTTCCATGAATTTGATACAACCTTCAACAAGGGATTACAGGATTATACTAAGGAGAGCGAGTGCTGATAGAAACACGTTGTAATTTACGTAAATGAAGAGTTATTCACCAGTAAATCCTGCATAGTAGCTTATGTCCTCTTGTTTTACGATACTAAAATCCTGTGCATGCAATGTATATAAGAATATTAGTGACATAGTGCTAGTTTTCATCGACCAAATCATAATTAGCAGTTGTTGGGCTTGCAGTAGATAGGTATCTAATGCAAGTACCACAGCTGCTTTGTTTTGGTTGATCATTACTAGCACAATATCAATAAATCTTCAAACAAAACCCCCCGTGATGAGGCTAAACATTTGTATTACTAGTGTTTAAATTAACTAGGATCAATTTGAGCGCCAATGCTTACCCAGATATATATTTCTCAGTTCAGGCAACTCATGATAACTAAACTGCAGAAATCATGTACCAACTAATCGAAAGTTTAAACATATAAGATTAATATACTAATAAAAAAGATAAAACTGATCCTCTAAACACTTCTCATTGCTGGCGTTCAACTAGGAATGGCTTGAAAGTCATTGCCACTCCGATTGCCTCCACAACATTCAATATGAAGAAGACCATCTGTGCACCTGCATTTTATTGTGAATAGAGATATCAGATATGGTTAGTGCACATAAGCAACAAACAGAGAAGCTTTTCGTTATCAATATATCAAGTGCACACTATTCAATATTTCTCTTCTAATTTGTTAGAAGTGTGCACATCAGGAGTGCTCAAGTGCATTCCATCATTAAAAATTAGATATGGAAAAAGAAAGAGTAGTAGATAAATTCTACAATAATAAATCACAAGTTGAAACGCAGAATTAGGTAGCAGATAAGACAGTGTTGGCACAGATAATTCCGACTAAAAACAAATAGTCCTACCTGGTAGAAAGGCAGCATTCAGGCGACCTTGTGCCCAGGAAAGGCTGCATATACAAAGTTATTTGAGAACAATAGATTACTGGAAAATATATATTTTAATGCGACACAATCTATGGACACCACAAATCTGTACAAACCACTACCACAACTGATTACTATGTCATAGGACTACAGTTATTCCATTTATGAGTTTTACTGCAGACAATTCTGCCTACTGTTTCTAACTTGAGGTTTAATTACTACTTGGTCCCACGGCTTCTTCTCAAAAATATTGCTTACCGTGAGTTGTTAGTATGTGTTGTGGCACTATAACAGAGTTTTTAACCATATATGCTATTCTAGGTCCGCTAGCTTCACTCAATTATCAAAATGTAGGTTATGACTTCTGTTTCTCCAGTCGTATTGTGGAAGAAGAAAAAATTTATCTAATAATTTATACTAGACACTGGCCTACATTTTGATGATCCCTCAAAAGTTTTGGATGCAGGAATAATTTATCTGATGCTCAATTCCACGGTTATTTAGATCCTTGCATGGCCACCCATGATATTGCTACAGACTTGCAGGACTACTCTTATAAATTTTTTGACAGTTTTTAATTGGTTCTACATTGTATGCGTTCTTGTTACTGTTTACATCAGTTGTGGAGGAAGTTCAGGCGTATGAAGAGTTATACAATACCTTGGAAGCTGAGTAGTCATATATATTAGAAGATAGAAATATTAACTTTGTTGCATATCTCAAATATGAGGAAGAAGATAGGCGCAAAAGAACTCTTACAGTGCTCCTCCAACAGCTGGACCGACTGCCTTTGATAATGACATAAGAGTCATAGCAAGGCCGTTCGCAGCCCCTCTTTGGTTTTGGTCCTGTTGTGAGCATATGAGATATTATATGAGAAACCTTATACGAAACAACTAAAATTTAAATGATTATATATCAACAATACAATTTCCAAAATAAAAATTTACCACAGCCCTGTTTTGCATTATGAACAAGCCAGTTATAATTGAGACCTGATGGAGAAAACACTATGTTAACATCCGCAGTGATAATTCAAATATTTTTATCTGCATGAAAATACCATATAATGCATCAAAGAACATATGCTAAAACCCCGATTTACTTGTGTAGCTAGCAAATGCACATAAACACTGTACAAAACTCGACAAGGGTGCCTAATCCAACCTGCCGGATTCTTGAAAAGTTCAAAAAGTTTTACATTTTCACCAACGGGGCTTGCAGTACCCCATTTCTGTAGGAAAAAGTTTACATAAACATTAGATAAAACAAAAAGTAGTAAACCGCTGCCTGGCTTCTAATATCTAGACTACATTCCACCACCCATTTCTGTCACCCAATTGCCATCTCCAATATAACGGCCACGCTAATTATCACCAATTATCTCAGGCGATGTTTAATCGGCATTCTAACAATTGTGCTCACGAAGTTACCAGAACTAACTAGCACACATCTTTGACCGTGGTCCCTATTTTTCTCTCGCAAGTCAGCAATCACATACGGTTTCCAGCGAGTAATTTAATTAATCAATGGTTATCAAACAGCATTGGTCTTTAATACACTAGGAGGAACAATTGATAATCCATGCAATTAAAAAATAACATATCAAAGGTTACTCGAGTCAAAAATGAACTTACAGATAGTATATTTTTCAAAATAGAAGCGCAGTTTAGCACAAGTACAAGGATAAACCCAGATAGTGTGGCTATAAATGTGTAACTTGTCAAAAGAGGGATAGAAATGACCTATATAAAAGAAATATCAAACTGTGTCAATGCACCAGAGCAATATTTGGCCAAAAAATTGATTGTTTCAGAAATAAAACCAAGGAATATAGGAGTCAAGTGCTTACTCCCGCGATGCGAGCTATCAAGATAAAGCCAACTTTCTTTTCCAATAGTGGGTACACCAAAATTTGGAAGATCAGAAGTCCAATACCTGAACATTGCAGAAGTCAGAATTAAAACTAAAACTTGCTGAATTTGATCTTCCTTTCATTTTAATAAAGTCCAGGGAGGAAAAATGATTTCAGTATCTAGATTTTAATCGTAATCTGTTGATATAAAAATTATATATATAGATCAAAAAGCTACCATAACAAAATAAGGGTATGTGCCAAACATATTTACTATTTAAATTTAGTACACTAGATCATGTTTCTATTTGGTAAAAGCATCAAGATTTACTTTAGCATCAAGATTTACTTTAGCACCAAGATTTACTTGTGACCTAAAGCATCCCTTTAAAGGGATTCAAGTGAAGCATAAACAAAAATAACTCATTAAATTACAGAAAACATTTCATTTTGAAGGTCACTATTGTACCTTGTTACAATTCACATGAATAATAATGAATGGGAAACAAGTTAAAGAAGAGCTCCGACCGAATTACTTTAGTGTCAATTAAAATAGTTTGAACTACCTAACAGGCCCTGAACTCCGTGTCAACTTTTGAGTATGGAGAAAATGAATGGACATGAACAAGATAAGAACTATTATATAGTTTATTTATTTCTGTATGTGAAATCCGAATAGAAATTATCGAAGAGGTTGATCCTACTTCCCCAGGTGCTAGTACAAATTTGTTGATAAAATTTTGCTCAAACTTTCTTAAATTTATCACACGAAAAAATGCAAGTTTTTTGTCAGTTTTATGGCATATAAAGGTGATCCTTATAAAATGAAATTAGAGAATGATAACTTAACTAGTAATCAAGTTTCAGGTGCTTAATATGGTGCTGACTGAAATGTGTATAAACATGATGGCAAAATAAGAAGAAGTACCTGAGACTACAAGAACTTCACCAACGTCCTCAGTTGAATAACTCAGCCCCCCTAACCTCCTAGGGCTCACAGCCCATAAAGAAAATATCTATGAGATATAAGGTGCAGCCATCAGTAGCAATAAGAAAAGAACTTTGTTTATTGGATATGAACATGAATTAAACCTATATTAAACTGAAAAGAACCAGCTCGGCAGTTCTGTGGTTTGACAACAGGAAAAGCAATTCTGTTAGTCCTGCTTGTACTTTTCCGATAAATGGGTGTGGAGGTTCTATATGTCCAAAATTGCACTTTTCTAGGTGGGAAAGTCGATTACTTAAGCATAAAAAGAGACTTGCGAAGTGCTTCTCTCCAAATTACTTAATTTTGGGCTATGACACATTGTGTACTTGTATCAACGAAAGAAAGTCAAGGGTCCTTGGGATCGAGTACACATACCACTCTGAAACACAAGAATTTAGGCAAACTCATTTATAAATGCTTGGATATCCTGGTTAATGTATGCTGAACACACATTTCAATAATCTTATCATTATCTATTTAGTGCAAGGCTGTACAGTTGCTACATCTGGTATTCTTAGATCTCCCAATTTAGGAAAAACAAGTACTTGGCTTCAGATTTGCTTGTATTTCTTTGGCACCTTGTCTTTAGGCTTCAAAGTGTGATATTCAGTTTCAATCACTAACCAGCTATACAAAGACATTACAATCACATTATGAAGCACTGGTATCATGACTAAACTTGTAGTTGAAACAATGTAAAAATACATGTGAAGCAAACATTAACAGGGTGTTATATACTGTTAAAACATGATGCAGACGATATTGCGGACAAAGATAGTATCTTACCTCCGAGTAAGCCATGTCATGAAGCGAGAAGACACAGTAAACAATTATTGATGACATCAGCGGCCAGTTAGTAAACATGCTTCCTTTAGAATTTGATTCTGTCTCTTCACATGCATATTCTGTGCCATCGGACACAAAGGGTGCACTTTCCAAATTTTTAATTGAGTCCACACTTGAAATCCTGTGTAATTCATGATTATGCAATGTTTCCTGCAATTTACGAGGTTACTGTCATTTAAAGGAAATGGAGGCTGTGTGTGTGATTCTCTTTCTGTACCTTTAAGAAGAAACTATGAAATCATGCTAACATAAATTGTCGTCTTCTTATAGGGTTTTGTGGTTATTGGACTCCTAACCATAGTTCAATATTCATCTATATTAGTTTTGGGATTTGCTCCAAATATCTGTATGGCACAGAGACATGCTACTATCACTAACTTCTATGTACAAGGCTGCAACCTTCGTCTCTGTTTAGTCAATACATAGGCTTCTATGAGTCCTATGACAAGACTTCTACTATATAATAAACTCACTCATAAATTGTATTATGCACAAATGCTCAGAAGTTCTCGAACACTAGTTTCTTTGTTTTTCATTCGTAAGGAGAACCTAACTCTAGTCCATTAATGGGATTTCTGAAGAACCAGAGGTCTATCGTTTACTAGAGCACTTTCTACAATCTTTAGTTAGTCACTTGGTAGAAACAAAGCACGAATAAGCTCAGTGACAATGCTTGAACCTTTGACTTCACTTTGAGCATCTCCGAGAGAGTAAACACTACTCATCCCTCTAAAATACAATATTTGAAAAATACATTTAGCCAAATAGTCTCTCGAGCAAAAAAATATTTTTTTTTACTTCAAAGAGTGTTTCCTCTATACTCCTTTCGCAATTTAACAGATTTAATTAATGTTAAAAGGAAGTAAATATTTCATAAATCACATTTGGCGAAAGAATAGTGGGTTGGCATGCATGTTCACTTCCCTTTTTATGGAACCTAATATAGCATTTCCTTGGAGACCAAATTTTTTATAATTATGAGTATAGAGAGGCAAAAACTTTCCGTTGGGAAGTGCCCTAGAGGAATATGGAAGGAATTTTTAGAATTTTCAGCAAGAGATTTAATGCAATCATGTTCAAGCTTCTACCACAGAGAAGTGTGTTGGAATATAATTTTATCTTATGTCAATAGTTAGTGTCGGATTATTATTCAGTGAAGTAGTCACTTTTTCAAGCATGTGATCATCAGTACTCGTTTGTAATCTCACCTTTCCACAAATTCGGTCTGTACTATTGAATGGAAAAACTAGTAGCAACATAGTTAAAGATAGAAGATTACTGATTACATAAAATAGAACGAACCGGAAGCCAAAGGCAAGCAATATCCACAACCAGCGCAAAAAGTGATGTAACCAGGCATGGCAAGAAGTATGGGAATCTGTAAGAAGTTCATAGTTTAAGCACATGAACTCCCAAAAGTAGTGTGGTAATAAAGCACGAAAAGTGTTGTACCTTCCAAAAAGAGATTGTGATGTAAAAATATCTGGAAAATTATCTGCAGGCTAAAATGATTGAAATAAAACAAAAGATACACTAATTGGTTAAATTGCCCAAAAAAACAAAAGAGTCTGGATAAAATGAAGAAGTAACTTTCATATTCCCCCATCTTGCGTCACTTTATATCTAGCATAGATGCAAATATTTTAATGCAAGCATGAAGCTAAACAAGAACATAAGCTCTTCACCTCTTCCTGTAATAAAACTTAGCAACAGGTCGATATTATCTTAGCCAATAATGACATTGCAGTAATAAGTAGTTTGTTTATGTCATTCAAGTGATCAGGTACAACCATTAATAGAAGAAATGATATAAAAATGTATTACGACCTCTCCTTTTTAAAATAATTCAAGTGCTTGGATACCAAAATTACTTCACTCGTGTTTAAAACCTTATCGTAATGTATTAAATTATCTTTTTCCTTATCCGATGTGCCACAGTAGCACTTATAAAGTGTTTATATATAACCTTTTGTTAACAAAAAAATAAATAAAGGGACTATCAACCCTCTAAAAGTCACTAACTCGATTCCTGTCGTTTTTGGTTTTGAGATTTGAATTACAATCAGCCTGCTTAGAGTATCTAATTCAATATCTTCATGATGATATCAATAAGTACTTTTATAGGATTTAAAATTTGGATACTTCTTTCGTTTCCTGTCTAATCAGGCAAAAACATCATTTTAACCCACATCCCAAGTCACTTGCAAGACCCTATCCATGTTCACCCCTGTCCTGGCATCGTAAATTGCAAGAATTTGTTGCAGACCTTCTTAATAAAGAGGGGGATAGTCTTAAGAACTGGGGCAAAGCACTTTGTTGTTTCAATGTTACTGCTAATCGTAGACAGTCAATCATCGAAACAGAACACCAAGTAATCAACATGTTTTCTCCACACTAGTTTTTTAACAGAAAATAATTGAATAAAAACCTGTGCAAGAAAGCCTCCCAAAGCAGGTCCAATTATCAATCCTGTGCCCCATGCCGCAGCAACCTGTAATACACAGTTTAAATTACATTGACATATTACTTATTAGCACCTTGCTCTCGAGTTTGATAAGGAATGAAAGCACATGAAAGCATAGAAAAGTAGAGGACATGAAGTGACATCAGTTCACTAGTCTGCTCCAGCATTTTAATTATAAGAGGAAGTCAAGGAAAGATAATTGGGAATGAAAAGGATCAGTTAAAAGATTAAACTTCTATATA
This sequence comes from Apium graveolens, assembly GCF_009905375.1. NCBI lineage: Eukaryota > Viridiplantae > Streptophyta > Magnoliopsida > Apiales > Apiaceae > Apium > Apium graveolens. The sequence goes on from NC_133647.1 coordinate 194,954,844, forward strand.
AAGAATCCAGAGATATTTTAAAAAGGCTTTCGCTCATTGTATTTCCTTTCATCATGATTTTGAAGATTTTGGCGTGAATAAAGGGGTACATTCACTTCTCTTACTTTCCTATCCCTCTTAGATGCAATTAGAAGGGAAAAATTTATTTGTGCTACTTCCTCTAATATGCTTTTCTCCCCTATACAGAATTCCCAAGCGGTGAGCAGGTTAAATTATGAAGTTGCTCTATGTACATACCAAAATAACTTACAGTGGATAGTCCTATGGCATGGTGTTCTTCCCGAAAAATTTCACATGCATATGCCTGTACATAACAAAAATATTAAAAGAAAAACATGGCCAAGAGACATGCAATAATTTTTAGTTTAAAAGTTAAAAGAATTAACATAAATTACTTTTATAGGTCCAAGTAAACCATTTAAGCTTCCGAGAAGAAACCTCGTGATAATGGCCATCCAATAGTTTATACTAAGACCAAATAGAGTGTTGAAAATAACTCTGCAATGAAGAACAAGAAATATTTTTAAAATTTATAAACAGTAAAGCAGTTGGAAGTAGACCAAGGTAATTGCATAAATCAGCAGGGGCATTCAGTTTCATACACTGTTGAAGTGCCTATGATAATAACAGGTTTGCGACCATATCGATCCGCCACTTTGCCCCAAAAGACAGATCCGAGAGCCCTTCCAAGCATATATGATGACCCTTCATAAAGAAATTAGAGGACTTCACTGAGACGAATGAAATTTACTGATAGAAAGACATCATAATTGGCGCACATATAACAAAACTTACTCACCCACAAACCCAGCATAATAACTAATATCTTCTTCTTGTTTTGCGATATTAAAATCCTTTACCTGTGACAGATTAAGTACAGAACATTTTATTTAATTTTTAACAACTCTACAATATAAGCGATTATGGTACTTGCTTTGGATGGTAATGCACATGTAATGTTACAGTGCAAATGATTGTCTGTTTACAAAGTCTCCAACAGTATTTATAGATGAGTATGGATATGCAAAATAACTTTTGAAATACTTCAATATCAAACTAACAAAAGCTTAAAATTTGTTTTATATGAATTTTAATTTAAAGTATGGCTATCTGTACCACCGTTAATAAAGGTTTCAGATAGCGAAACTGAGATAGAACGATTTTCTTGAACTATGGACTCTTTGTGTCTTCAGATTCTCGATTGGTTCCAGTACTTTTCCTATTTCAGTCTTATTTGGCCTCTACTATTTCTAGATTGAAGTTTTACGGATTATATAAGATTTTTCAATACTTGAGATGAGCAAAAAAACTTGTACTTATTATTGTACACCTTATCCTATACTTGCCATCTATAAGCCACCACAACACTGTAACATAATCTTGTTTGGCAAAAATAACATGATGTGTCTCAAGTACAACCATCAACTGAACATGCATAGGTCAAGAATTTTCACGATGAATAAAATTAAGACATATGGTAACATCCTGTCAAGTGATACTCAAAAAATTCTCTTTTTTTATATGGTTGCAGACTCTTTTTAATGGGAATTGGGACGAGGTGGGAGGGGGGAGATCGAACCCATGACTGGTGGAAGGGATACACATTTAGCACAAGCATAAATTCATAATAATCTGATAAATAAAGCAATTATATAATCTTGTAGATTGTTCTTACCATAAAATAAAGGAACGGGAAGAGAGATGATATTGGCAGCACTGAACAAGTAAAGAATAAGAGCGAAAATATTAGACCTATATTTTCGTAGCAGAATACCAACTCTATGAAAGGGAAATCAATTACAGTGGCATGGAGTAGCATGAAATCATATAGGTCAATATATCAATTTGTAGTTGACATGACAACAAGTGAATTTACTATTTATCCGTCATTCTTGATTATGATCAATAGTGTTCCTCATAATATAATTCGGCTGATAATGTATGTATGTATCCTCTTGGACATTTCATTATTTAGTAGTTTGTTTCTACACAAGTGAATACCTTGGTATTTCCCATGCATTTAGGAATCATATTGTATTACATTTACAGGACAGGAAAGCAGAGGCAAAACAAAGAAATCACAGTTTTGAATGGTGCAGTGAGCAGCCCCGTGTTCTTGAGACCAACAAATGGCACAATCGGATGCAGGTTACCAAGGCATATATGATATAGTATAATTTAATACTAGAACTCTTGTATACAGAAGTTCTAATCTAACATACTACTACATTTTGTTAACCAGGAATTTCTTCTGTGACTAGATTTACCTCTCAGTCTCTCACTATATCAACAATGAGCAGAAGTGAAGCAGCCACTAGTAATTTCCTTAGAAGGCTGGTTACGATCTTTCCTATTCCTTATGACAAATTTACACACATTGAATTCGAGCTCTTTAAGAAATTTTGCATAATTTAGTTTGTGGTATCACCCCTAGCATCTTATCAGGTCAATAGTTAACACTACTCTTCATTTCATCTCCTTGCATTAGTAAATTTTGTTAAAGCAAAAATAACCCCTAAATTTTGGGGGAATGTTCGTATTTTCAAAAATGCTAGAGCCCTCAAAAAATTTCCAATTTTTTTTCAAAATGCTGATGTGTCACGTGAATAATCGGTAACTTTCCTAATAATAACACGGGAACTTAAAAGTTAGAACCATTCTTGACTCGAGCTTAAAAAAAACATGGCAACTGCAATGAAACAACAGCATTTAAGCAAACCAAATTCACAAAGAACAAATGTACCTGTTGCGAGCACAATAATCCAAATTACGAAAAGACCCTTAATCGGAAAACCTTGCTGCACATCTTTATACTGATCTACCTTGCACCCTGGACAATCTTCATAGTAAATTTTCTTCAAGAGCCTCTCCTTAACATCCTCCCCTGCCATTTTCTCCCAACCAAATGCTCTTTAAGTCTCTATAGCGCAATGTTAACGTGCGCAACCACAAAGTCTCGTATCCGGGAGGTGCGCAGCTAAATATCGTCCTGTTTGACTGTCACAAGTGCGAAAAATAAATCCGTACATTTTTTAACTTATAAGATATCTCAAACAGACGAGCTCCGTAGAATAAATTGAAAAAAATAGCTAAAACTGAGATTCTGTTTTGCATTAACTGATGCCACGTGTGTACTTACAGAGACAGCTAGCTAGATGGATGTACATGCGCACAGATGATTACATCATTGCATATGTAATCACCTAAGCACACAAGCACAAATTCAAATGGCACATAAGCACGTGCAACTTAATACTAACATAGTTGTAATTGCATTGACAATTCAAATGAATACTCACCTACTCTTCGGACACCCCTGTTGAAAAAACTCGGAGAAAAAGAAAGAAGACACCTATATTTTGCAGACCTATATTTTACAGAGAACTTGTACTGCTATTTTAATTTATTATTTTTTTCCTCTTATAAAACTCAATGTAAATTAGCTATAGGCTTTACAAACATATTAAAACTAACTAATACTAAAACTAATCACTACTAATTAATGGGTAAATTACATGTCCATAATTTAATCCATAACTCTACTACCCCACTATTAAACAATTCTAAAATAATATTTTTCTCTAATAATTAATCTATTGCTAAATATCTAAAATATCTAATAATTAAATAAACAAATAATTAATAGCTAAATTTAAGATTATTTCAACACCCCCGTACAAGTTGGACCCAAACAATTTTTGATTTTTTCTTGATTAATTGCGTGATGCCGTGACCATAAGAGTCCATGACTCCCCTCCCGGTCTTGAGTCGTTGGTCCATATTCAACGAGATATTGCGGTGTAAATTATTACTTCCTTACTTGGTATACTTGTATAGATTTTTTTTATTCCATTAATATATTTAAATATAGATTTTGATGAGATATTTTATATTTTCAGTTTTTCTAAAAACATCCGGATATAATGAATACGTTTGGTTTTGTTTAGCGAAAATAGATGCGTAAGAAGATCTGCAAGCTATAAGTATAAACCACGTGAAACAAAACACAAATTGATTGGGCTTTTTAGTGCTTGACTGGTGGACTAACAAAATATTTCATTTAAAGCATGTTGGAGTTTTGAGATGACTAAACTTTGGGCCACTTAGTATTAACAACAGCTCTTGAAGTCCGTTGGACTTTTGTTCTAAAATTGGGCTAGGTGAAGATAATATTTTGCAGGCTGGCCCGGGTATGTTTAAAAGCACCTTGGTAATAATATTTCTTTCAATAATTTATAGATAATTCTAATGTAAAGAATAATTTATAATTCAAGTTAATTTTTTTAAACTAATAAATTATAGTTCAAGTTAATTTTTTTAAACAAATTTTAAAGATATTTATTACGTAGTTATGATTTTATCTATGTAAAATAGATGTGTGACAGTACTGAATTCTTCAGTAACATAGTAGATGATAATTTTTTTTATTCAATTCAAGCCTATTTTTGTGGTGTATCTTCATATTTTAAACTAATAATATACTTTTAATTTTGATATATTTTTTATAAATGTTAAAATACAAAAATTAATTTATTTAACTATTGTTAATTTTTTAAGAGCATCCAGAATCCAGAATTACATAACTTTAAAAAAAAATTTAAAAGCAAGTAATTTAATACGTAATTATTACTTTTAAGCGTGATAAGATAATTCAAGTGAAAATTTTTATCTCTTATTATTTTAGAGTTCGATTCCGTTTATTTTTTGGAAGTTATTAAGAACGAATGCTAATTTAAAACGAGTTTAAATGAAAGAAAGAAATCAATCTCGTTTATTTTCAAAATTTATTAACAACCTATGCTTTTTATAATACTTATAAATCTAATCTTTAAAAAATGTAACTTTTTCAAAGAAAGAGGGAGCAAATTACATTTCGCTGACCCAAGTAACCAAATATCGCGGGTTGACTTAGTTAATTAAAAATAGGATGATTATCTTTTTGATCAGGTTTATCCCCTGGTCACGTTCTAATCTAACGGTAGGAGAATTTATTATTATAACTCTTAAAATTTGGTTCACGTGTTTTGCAAAAAAATTAAATATTATATTTTTATTCAAAAATATATATAATTCCCAAATATAAAAAACTTGGAAAGACGAATGGAGTACTATAAAATTTCGATCAATACTTTGAACAAATAAAATAAAAGAAAACGAAATATTCTATTCAATTTTTTCATAAAATTTAAAGATTTGAAGTAGTACCAGGCGCAGTGTCACCGTTTACACGTGCCCCTGGTCGGTACGTTACATTATATCCTGGGACAGTCTAACCGTCAATAACCGTTGAATGTCCTTAAACAAAGCACTCCCTCTCAATTCACACTTTTCTTACCTTCCTTCTCACTCCAACACATACATGATACATAGTACTAAGTCTAACTAATATTTTATAACATGTTCTGTCTTGTATTGTATGTCCAAAGTCTAAACAGATGCCTTTGGCATATACTTGTTTGATTCCATCTTTGCTTTCTCCTCTTATCCTAAACCTTCTTTACCCTCTTTCTTGATAAACCCATCAATATTAATCTATTTCAACATCTGGGCATTTGTCAAAATTTGATTTTTATTTTTATTTTGATGGGTCGAAAAATCTTGATTTTTTTGATTTTTTTGGGGTTTGTGATAGTTGAAGGGCGTGTAAGAACAACTCTTGAAGGACCATTCAAGCCTGTGACTATTCCTTTAGATGAAACATTTCGAGGAAATGCTATTGACTTGCCTGATGATGATCCTAGAGTTGTGAGGGTTGTTAATGGCTTTCATCCTGAGCAAATCTCTCTTTCTCTTTCTTCTTCCTTTGATTCTGTTTGGGTTTCTTGGATCACAGGTTCTTTTACCCTCTCTTTTTTTTGCTTGTGTGTGTTTTTTTGAATGTTTGTGTGTGAAGGATAATTTTTATTTTGGATGGTGCATGTTACTTTTTTGTTATATATGGGATTGAGCTCAATGATATTGCTTTTATGTTTATGTGTGCTTAAAGAAATAATTTTTTTAATTTTATTGTTGCATTACTTCTCTGTTTAATTTGAAAGAGTAATTCTAGAGCTCCCAAATAATTTCCCTAGAGTTGTCATGATTTTATTGGTTGCTTTCTCATAATTGGAGTATTTTTACTCTTTTTGTTGGTTTTTATGATGTGTGTGTGTGTGTTTGAAATTTCTTATTCTCATGTTGCATTACTCTCTTTTCAGTATGAAATCAAAAGTTTACAACTTTTGTGTGTTCTGCTTGTGGTTTGTAGAACATAAATTTTTTATTTTGATGTTTGAACATGTGACATGATTTCTCTGTTCACTATGAAGGAATTGGGACTTTTATAACTTAAAGCATAAATTTCTTATTTTGAAGTCGCACATTTGACATTACTTGTCTTCTCCGTTCAAAATGGATTTGGATTATCTAAGTTTTAGACATTACTACTACTTCCCTGGGAAATGAAGAAGATTTTTTAAACTCTATAATAATTGCTTTATAATAACCGGTATAACTTTTGGATTGGTGAAATTGTAGGGGAATATCAGATTGGGAAAAACATAAAGCCATTAGATCCAAAATCTGTAGCAAGTGTTGTTCGATACGGAGAAAGAAATTCTTCATTGAATTATGAAGCAAAAGGAGAGTCACTTATATACAGTCAACTTTATCCGTTTGAAGGCCTTAGTAACTACACGTCTGGGATCATACACCATGTCCGGCTAACAGGTATGTTTAAGTAGCTGAAATTATTTTTACTGGTTAGTAGCACTGGGAATCAGGTTTCAATTCTGGCTCAACTATTTAGTTAATTGTTGGATATTGGGTGTTTTGATATCGCTGCAGGGTGTCAAACTAATATTCTTTCTTTGCTCCCAATGCTATATGCTTTGATCAATATGAATAATGAGGTAGCTAAAATGCCTTTACTAACTAGCTAGTAAATGGTGGGATATTGGGTAGAAAAATGTATTATTTTGTATTTCAAATATTAAATCTTTTTAATGCTGGGTATTGCATAAGTTATACTGTTATCTTTCACAATAGTATAAAAGAATGATGCAAAAAAACAAGTTTGAAAATTTCTTAGAACATTGCCTAATGTCCTAAGGCTAATTTACAAAAACTTAAAATTCAGTCCTACAACTCTCTGTAGCACTTAGATATGTTCCGATTTCGTTGCTCCTGTACATAAGCTAATCCTTCTAATTAAGTCGTCATTTTGTATATCTATTATTATATAGCTTGTTTGTAAGTGGGAGATTTTCTAGTCCTAAATTTTCAGTTACTATTGAAAATTGTTCTAGTGATAGTATGCATCGCCAATCTTTAATATATCAAATTGTCAATAAATTTCTTTATTTGTGCTTGGCTTGTACTTTGTGTAAAACAATCCCAGATACATTAACTCTACTCATGTGACATGGCCTCTTCAATTATTATTTAAAATACAAATAAAATCTTGGATCTCATTTCCTATTCTTAAAGTTTGATTCTCTGCCTACAGTTTGATGTATACTTGTATAACTTGATAAAATTTGTTCATTTTCATGTAGGGTTGAACCCTGATACCATTTATTATTATCAATGCGGAGATCCTTCTATCGAAGCCATGAGCAAACTCTTAAGTTTTAGGACCATGCCTGTTTCTGGTCCAACGAGCTACCCAAAGAAAATAGCAGTGCTCGGGGATCTGGGTTTAACATATAATTCTACTTCGACCGTTGACCACATCAAAAGTCACTCTCCCGATCTTGTTGTCCTGGTTGGCGATGTAACTTATGCTAATTTGTATCTGACAAATGGAACTGGATCTGATTGTTATTCGTGCTCATTTCCAGACACTCCTATACATGAGACTTATCAACCTCGTTGGGATTTCTGGGGAAGGTGATTATCCTATTTCTTCACTCTCAAATTTGATTTTATCATTTCTTTTACCATCATGTGCTTTTAGGCATAATGTTCATATCTTTATTCATTAGAATTTTTTGACAGAGAAGTGTCTTCTCTTTTTAATAATAAGGGGTAATATGATGATTTTTCAAAGCAAAAATCATCTTATCACTTTTTTTTAAAAAAAAGAAATAAAATATCTTATCACCCAACACAGTAGAGAACCAGGGGGGCTCGGCATGTTTTTATTGAATAAGAAGTCGATGAATAATTAGGCTGTCTACATTAAATTTAACAGCATAACCGTCCCTCCCTCTATTGATCTTTGTTAAGTTCCAGTTACTTGATTATTTTTTGATTTTTCTGTGCTATTTAATTTTCTGAAATTGACTGTGTAAATATATGCTTCTTAATTTAGTTGTAATGTTCTTGTGATCTGTTTGGTCAGCCCTATGCGTTCATGTATAATCATGTAGTTACTGTTTCAGATACATGCAACCACTATTGTCTAAAGTTCCAATAATGGTGGTGGAAGGGAATCATGAGATAGAAGAGCAGGTTGATAACAAAATGTTTGAGGCTTACAGCTCTCGATTTGCATTCCCATCTGAAGAAAGTGGATCTAAATCGACATTCTATTACTCCTTCGATGCTGGTGGTATACATTTTGTGATGCTTGGTGCCTACACAGCATATGATAAGTCAGGTAAAAGAACACATGAACGACAGTATTCCTTATTCTTATCCAATTTGACATGAACATATATGCTTTAATTGTGTTTTACAATTAGTTGTAAACTGGACCAAGTATAGAACACAGGTTTACAATTGTAACATTGATGCATACTGAAATAATGAGATCCTCCATATTTGTTACAGCTGACCAATACAAGTGGTTGGAGAGTGATCTGGCTAAAGTTAACAGAAAAGTGACTCCATGGCTAGTAGCTGTTTGGCATCCACCGTGGTACAGCACCTACGTAGCGCACTACAGAGAGGTGGAGTGTATGAGAATAGAAATGGAAGAACTACTATATAAATCTGGGGTTGATATAGTTTTCAATGGACATGTAAGTTACACTCGTTAAATTCCTAATAAGTATCACACTCGCTTATACCTTAGGGTTGCAGAATATAAGATCGTGATTTACTCTGAGTATTTGAATATTTTTTTTGCCACTGTTTGTCAAACATTACAGGTTCATGCTTATGAGAGGTCAAACAGAGTCTATAATTACACATTGGATCCTTGTGGTCCTATCCATGTGACGATAGGTGATGGTGGTAACAGAGAAAAAATGGCAATATCACATGCTGATGAGCCTGGTAACTGTCCAGAACCATCTACTACTCCAGATGAGTTTATACCTGGATTTTGCGCATACAACTTTACATCAGGTCCGGCTGCTGGAAAGTTTTGTTGGGAAAAGCAGCCTGAATATAGTGCATACAGAGAAAGTAGCTTTGGCCATGGAATCCTAGAGGTAAATATTTTTCTTGCAGAAAATATTATCAACTATAAATGTCATTCATAAATCTTAACGTGTGCTAGATTCAGATAACAAAAAATCCAAATATGTGAATAATTTCTTTCCTCGTTATTAATGGAAGGGGTGATCCTAACTATCTAGGTAGCACATATAATCAGAAGCGAATGTTAGTCCTCTCTAAGCATGTGCAAGTTAACTTATATTGAGCATAGGAACCATAAGATATACACGTGCCTGCTGAGCGAGAATGTAATATCACTGATATCAGTCGTTTGATTGAAACTTTATTTGAACATAAGTAGATTCAGATTATAATAGATAAGTTAACGATGATGTATTGTTTACAGGTGAAGAATGACACACATGCTCTATGGACATGGCACCGGAATCAGGACATGTACTACGAGGCTGGAGATCAGATTTACATTGTGAGGCAACCTGACAAGTGCCCAGTTGAAGAGAAGGCCACCAAGCTTTGGGACTCTAGTCGATAAAGCACCTCAAAAGAAAATCTCAATAGACCTCTTATGCAACTACACAACTCTAGTTCCGCTACTGATTCCTATGTTTTACGTAAAGGAGATGATGGCAATTAACAGATACAATCATACAATGAGCTAATATACGGGGTTCAGACAGCCAACCCCAGGATAAAAATGCCTATCGAAATTGAATTATTCAAGTGTCTGCTTATACTGTGATTTTATTGCGAAAAGGTATGACAGAGGGATGGTCTAGTATGATCCTAGAGCAAAGACGAATAGACAAAGCATAGCTGAAAATTAGAAGCCTGCATTCCTTGTGTACACACTTCATATCTAAACATTATACGGACAGTAAGCTTGAAAGTGATAGCGATATCAATTACTTAGCATTTACCAAGTTCTTTGTAACTTAATCTCAGCATTTACCAAGTTCTCTGTAACTTATTCGAATCGATCAATTAGTCACGAGTACTGGCCAAGCTCAATTTAATATATTTCAGTGTTCGTTATTGATTTTATTGTTAAGTGTTTACTTTTTCTTGATTTCATAGTTAAGTGTTTACTTGTTCCTAGTGAAAGAATGCCTAAGGAGTACATGTGATGCAGTTGTTGAATTTCATAAGCATTATACACTATTCATATTGTTATTCTTGTGAGGCGTTATAGAAGTTGCTTATATGCCTAAGATCATCCTCGGACCTCAGTGCCTACAAATAGCGTCTCACTAAATCAATTCCAATTAAATTTGCCAGGCATCTCGTAGCTTTATCTTGTTCACTCCCTCTACGAAATGTCGAAGATCAGTGCGAACTTTGTCAAAGACAAAGGACAAGGCGAAAGTAGGTGTGAATATGGGTGTGTGATTATGTTAACTAGTAGAAAAGAAAAGAAAAACTTAAAATTTGACTCCAGCCATGAATATAAACTAAACAAACCTTGAGAGGTCCTCTAGGGTTCTAACATTCACTACCATCAATCCCCACTTTCTAAGCTCACCCATCAAAATTACATCTTAAACTATAATCAGATTTTATTAATTAACTAAAAATATTAGTACCCCAACCAAAACTGCTATATATAAAAATGTTATTCTCAATTTTCTTGTTAAACTGCATTCACCATTAAATTCAACACAAACAACATGGCTGTGCGCTTGATTCTACAAGGAAGCAGAAGAAATATAATGACAAGGGGTGCATGTCCCATGTTGTGGACCCCGCTTCACAAGAAAATTTGGGGCCCACCTTGTTCATCAACTTCAAATTCATGCAGTTCTTGTTATTATATACATAATTATCCTGGTTTTGATATGTATAATATTATCAATGGTGATGGTGTTAAAACACAAGAACATTTAAAATCTTTCTGTGGAGGGACATTTGTATACCAAGGTGCTCAGAATGATGATTGGATTATCAGTCTCGCTAAGTTTGGTGTCACCTCACACAATGAGACTCAGGTACATGACATTCGCCAACACCGAGTTCTGATACTATATTAAGTTGGTTCTTTAACGCATCAAGAATATATATCTCCGGCGTATCTTACCTCTATTCTTGATACAAACAAGTTAAATTTGCAAGCTTGCTTAATCTTAAACTTTCCCTGAAATTTATTCCAGTTTGAGTCGAATTTTATTAGGAAGTTACTGAGGCTTCCATAGTAAGTGGTTTCCAACTTCTAAGTTGATATGTTAGGAAAACTGGCATGAAGGAATGTCCTGTAATTTGATGACCCTAAGTAGGGATTGCAGTAGAATTTTCAAGATTCCGCGATAGTTTTTCATTATTTGAGCAGCAATCTTGATGCTCCTAGAAGCGTTTAGGTAATCTCTCTTGGAAGGCAATGGTTGTATAATGTCTCATTAGGATATTCTGGTTCTGATCAGCCATACTGGAGGATTCCACATCAACTTGATAGCAGTATCACACTGTGATTCTGTTACTTGAATAACATAAAAGATGACTTGCTGGTTTTCTTCATTTGGTGTGAAGCTTTTACTTCATCTAGCTAGTTGTCTTCATTCAGAATTTTTCATGTCCTGAATTAGTAATTTTACCTGAAAACCATGATAATAAAAAGAGAGTTGATGCATTTTTTTTCGTTTTGATCAGAATGCTGATATAAAATTTGTGAGGGTGGTAGGGGCTAGCCACACAGGGTTGTCTAGCTTGTTGTACCATATAACGCTAGAGGCAACTGAGGGTAAGAGGCATAGGATATTCCATGCAGTAGTGTGGCTGCAGCCATTAAAGAACTCGATGGAAGTACTGGTCTGGAAGCGCGTCCATGATGCTTTATCAACTATTGGCATCAAGTGTGGTAAGTGCGTAATTCATATGAATGGAACTAATAGAATGATAATAGTTGTAAAGTTTGGATGCCCTATATGATAAACTGATCTCCAGATCAATTATGAAGGCCAATAAGAACGAAAACCTGTTAATTATCTTCCTTACCACGAATACATATTTGTTAACTTATGTAACAGCCCGCACTTCCGGACTATTAGTTCTAAATCGAAAACTAAAAATAAAATATATTATTACTCGATAATTCTAATAGATCACGAAATTCAAAGCAGCGGTCAAACTCAATAATCAAAATCATAAAAATAGAGACGCAGCTCCACAAATCCGATAATAATTGTCTAACAGATAATTAAATTTATTCTCTAAAAACAAAATCTTTATTCTAATTCAAATAGCACAAAACGAAGCAGCACAGATCTCCTCATAGTTCTCATTCCTTAATTTTAATATGCTCCAAATTCCGAACCTGAAATGTTAAAAGGGGTGAGCTACACAGCTCAGCAAGTACAAATTGACTATCTCTTAAACAGAAAAACAATGGGTGTTTTAATAAAATGATTTTTCTCAAACAATAATAATTTTGTAAAACAATTTGTTAAGTAGATCCAACCCAAGTTTTATATTTTAAAATTCAGAATTTAAAACAGAACAGAGCAGATTTTATAACAGATCAGAACAAAATAAAATAGAACAAAACGATAATTCTAATAAATACCACAGTCTTGATCTACGGCCACACTTTGCCAGTAGCCGGCATCTAATTCTTATTCTTATTCTTTATACCACACTTTGCCAGTGGTCGGCATCTAAAGTTCAATAATTACGCGCCCTTAATAGGTATCTAAAGTTGCACACTTGTGCGCCTACTAAGGGTATCTAAGGCTAGTTCCGGAACTATAGCGTAAATTACGAACGGGTTCGAAAACGTAGAGACTGGGTTCTAAAATTCACAAATACTTATATCTTATAATTTCGAAATCAAAATTCTTATATCTTATACGAAATTAAAAACAGAACTGAAATATATTTTCCGAAAAATAAAAGTAAGTCAAAAGTACTTACCTCAAAGCCTGACCAGATCTGAATTTACTCTTTTTGACCCTCTAAACGATATTTTCTTGAAAAACACGAAACACGAAATCTGAAGATAACGAAAAGACCTTTCTGAAAAGTCCAGAATCACTGAATTCTGACTTACGATGAATTTTCTACGAATTTTACAAGACAGCTGATTTTTGCTGAGAAAGTCCTACGAATTTTAATGATAAAAACAAGGAATACGAATATGGTGTATTTATAACGATACAAAACCCTATATCTCAACTAGGAAATAATAATATTTCCTCCTAAAGATTTACAACCTCTCCAAGTAAATTCCATAAATAAAATATTTGATACACACAATTACCTAAACTAAAAAAAATTTCGATTTTCTAAATTATTCTTACACTTATTTCCACAAATAACAAATCTTTTCACAAATCAACTACCTTGCACAAAATGTTTTCAGAATATTCTAATTTTAAAATATTTATCTAGACAAATTAATATCTAATTTCTAATAAATAAATTAAAAATAAAATTACGAATTTTACATTCTTCCCTCCTTAAAAGAATTTGGTCCCCAAATTCACATAACATAAATAAATTAAATAAGTCACTAAAGAAAAGAAATCATACCTTAATTGCGATAGTTGTCATTTCCTGTCAGCTGAAACACACGTCCTTTGCCCATCTTGTTATCTGCTTCCTTCCTTGGTGGCGGTGGCGGATTGTGCGGACAATTCGAAATCTTATGTCCTACTTCTCCGCAATGAAAACAAGCACCTGTATTCCAACGACAGACTTTGTCCGGATGATTCTTGCCGCACCTGGTACACGTCTCTCGATCACCTTGACCCCCGATGTTATCGTACACGTGTGGCTTCTTGAGTGGTCCCTCTTGAAAAGATTGCCCACTAGTTTGAGTGATCCGCCTCTTATTCCAACTGCCAGACGCCTTTTCAGATTCTGCCAAGCCCCTTTCGATCACTAACGCCTTGTTGAGGACAGCCTCGTACGTCTGAAGTTCAAACGACGCCACTGAATTCCTGATGTCACTTCGAAGTCCCTCCTCTAATCTTCGTGCTCGACTGCTCTCATCTGCTACTAGGGTCGACGCGTACTTCGCAAGCTTTGCAAATTCTGCTTCGTATTCAATGACGGTTCTTCCACCTTGTTGAAGTCGAATGAAGTCCCTCTCTTTCTGCAGACGAACTGTTCTCGGAAAGTACTTGTCCTCTAAAGCCTTCTTGAACTTTGCCCAAGTGTACGGTTCATGATTTTCTTCAAGATTTGTCGTCTCATTCTTTCTCTTTTCCATAAGCCACCAGTCGTAAGCGCTTCCTTGCAATTGGTACACAGCTAAGGTCACCTTCTGTCCCTCATTGCTCCCCAGAAGTCCGAAAGCTTTTTCCATCTCTTGGATCCACATCTCAACGATAGCCGGGTCTGTAGCTCCATCAAAAGTTGGCGGGTTCAAACGCTTGAATTGAGAGACGATGTTGGGCTTCGGTTGCTGATTCACAAGTACAGCTAGAGTTTCAGCCAGCTGGTCAAAGACGTTTCCTCCTTCATCATTATTGCCCTGATTTTCATTGTTGTTATGATTTTCTCCATCCATCTTTACTAGAACACACAAAACAAATTCTAAACTTATAGTCAATAATCAAAAAAACACAAAAGTCAAACATATCAAATAATCACACAAATAAATGCCCTAAATCCAAAATAATTTTCTAAGACCTATACGATAGTCTAAAGGATCGCATCCTAGGGAATGTACTAGTCCCATACCTAATACACTCCGAAGGACAGCCTGCTCTTGATACCAACTGTAACAGCCCGCACTTCCGGACTATTAGTTCTAAATCGAAAACTAAAAATAAAATATATTATTACTCGATAATTCTAATAGATCACGAAATTCAAAGCAGCGGTCAAACTCAATAATCAAAATCATAAAAATAGAGACGCAGCTCCACAAATCCGATAATAATTGTCTAACAGATAATTAAATTTATTCTCTAAAAACAAAATCTTTATTCTAATTCAAATAGCACAAAACGAAGCAGCACAGATCTCCTCATAGTTCTCATTCCTTAATTTTAATATGCTCCAAATTCCGAACCTGAAATGTTAAAAGGGGTGAGCTACACAGCTCAGCAAG
The DNA here is from genome assembly GCF_009905375.1 of Apium graveolens. Lineage (NCBI taxonomy): Eukaryota > Viridiplantae > Streptophyta > Magnoliopsida > Apiales > Apiaceae > Apium > Apium graveolens. The sequence continues at coordinate 194,970,214 of NC_133647.1, forward strand.
TACAAATTGACTATCTCTTAAACAGAAAAACAATGGGTGTTTTAATAAAATGATTTTTCTCAAACAATAATAATTTTGTAAAACAATTTGTTAAGTAGATCCAACCCAAGTTTTATATTTTAAAATTCAGAATTTAAAACAGAACAGAGCAGATTTTATAACAGATCAGAACAAAATAAAATAGAACAAAACGATAATTCTAATAAATACCACAGTCTTGATCTACGGCCACACTTTGCCAGTAGCCGGCATCTAATTCTTATTCTTATTCTTTATACCACACTTTGCCAGTGGTCGGCATCTAAAGTTCAATAATTACGCGCCCTTAATAGGTATCTAAAGTTGCACACTTGTGCGCCTACTAAGGGTATCTAAGGCTAGTTCCGGAACTATAGCGTAAATTACGAACGGGTTCGAAAACGTAGAGACTGGGTTCTAAAATTCACAAATACTTATATCTTATAATTTCGAAATCAAAATTCTTATATCTTATACGAAATTAAAAACAGAACTGAAATATATTTTCCGAAAAATAAAAGTAAGTCAAAAGTACTTACCTCAAAGCCTGACCAGATCTGAATTTACTCTTTTTGACCCTCTAAACGATATTTTCTTGAAAAACACGAAACACGAAATCTGAAGATAACGAAAAGACCTTTCTGAAAAGTCCAGAATCACTGAATTCTGACTTACGATGAATTTTCTACGAATTTTACAAGACAGCTGATTTTTGCTGAGAAAGTCCTACGAATTTTAATGATAAAAACAAGGAATACGAATATGGTGTATTTATAACGATACAAAACCCTATATCTCAACTAGGAAATAATAATATTTCCTCCTAAAGATTTACAACCTCTCCAAGTAAATTCCATAAATAAAATATTTGATACACACAATTACCTAAACTAAAAAAAATTTCGATTTTCTAAATTATTCTTACACTTATTTCCACAAATAACAAATCTTTTCACAAATCAACTACCTTGCACAAAATGTTTTCAGAATATTCTAATTTTAAAATATTTATCTAGACAAATTAATATCTAATTTCTAATAAATAAATTAAAAATAAAATTACGAATTTTACAACTTAAGAACAGGTCTAGTTGATATCTATGAGACTGACAGTAATCTTTATAAAAAGAATATGATTTTGTTGGCAGGTGATTCGAAACTACATGAAGCAGTGATGCATTTCATGAGTCGAAGAAAGGAAAGCTCTTTCATAAGACCGATATCATAACAAGTTTTGTATACCTGGGAATTTAGCAGTAGCATTGCATCCAGAAATCCTAGCTTACGACGATTCCTTTTTGTTGCGCTTAACATTTACATCTACATGAATGTTGTTTCAGTACTCTGTGCAGTGAACTCAGAAACAAAGCAAAGTATACTCAGTAAAGCTTCGGCATTGTAGGTTTAGTCGGGTAGGGTGCATGTACAGTGATCAAAGTTCAATCACCAGCAACATTGTATCATATGGTGAAAATGCAAATGTAGTCTATATGTAGTCTCTCTTCCATTCAATCAGAAACAACAACACATGCCACGTACTTGTACCATTGGAGATGTTCTAATGGTGACGAGCCTTTAGTTAAAAATGTGTCAAACATAGCATAAATATATATTTTACATAGTATGTAAAAAATTATTCTTCAATGGTAAATTTTTCTTTGCTAAAAAATTAGTCTAACCTCTCTACAACGGTTATATTTTTCGAATCTCTAACAACCTGTAGTAAAATTACATATAATAAATTATCATATTCAAATAATACATTCTATGTATAACAAACTGAAATAATAACAACAATAAATCTTTATTTTAAATTATTTTAACTAACAGTTTTAACAATAAGTTGGAGATACTTTTAGAATCACATTGAGCAAAAAATCTTAAAAATATATTAAATACATTATCAGTAGTGCGTGTATCAAAATTTTGTATTACTAATTTCACTATTTGAACTTTACACTCAGTAGAAGTTACGGCACCGTAAAATGCACCCCGCCGTCGGTACTCTGTTAAATTAAATATGACCGTTAGCCTTAAAATTGTACAGGGTAAAATTATCTTAAATTTTGCTAACCTCTGCAACGGTCCTCTGCTTCTCTTCCATCAATATAAACTAAAATATACATTATGTTTATGTATGTGAATGTGTGTATTTTCTTTACAAAATAAATTGATGGTTCAGTGGTGTGTATATGGAGTTTGGATGATGCCTAAAACGACATGGACAACAGTAAATGTAGGGCGTCATTTTCAGTCATGTGATCGATTCGCTATCTCTGGCGGTTGAATGGTCCTTTGTGCAAGCGTATTGTCATACCAGGTTTGCTGCGTAGGATTAACCACTTGAATATGTTCAAAAACAAGCGTGCGAGGTGGGTAGGGGTGGGATTTGTTCGGATGAAAATGAGTTCATATTCAAAAAGATGAAAATCGTCAATTAAGTTTATAATTCGATATATATAGATTATATAGTGAGATTAATGTGTAAATTTGGGATACACTACTTAAATAATTATATGTTGGTTCAGTTTTTTCCAAATTTTTAATGTCAAATCCGATATTGACCCAATTTATCATTAGTTCTTAAAATATATAGTGGAGAATAAATAAATCTTATACCGTGGGTAGATAAATTTTATTCAAATCCTAAAAAGTGTACTTTAATGATTAAAATAAAGTTTGAACATTGTTCTATAAGACTATAACGAATATAATTTTTAATGTAAAATTCGTATCAGTTTTTTTTTATTATTTTAAGATAAATTTATTGAAATAGTAATTATCAAACCAAAATGATTTCTTAAATTTTGAGTGGACTATTTAATTTAGAAAAAATCTCAAACGTTGAAGTGAGAGCCTAAACTTAAAAGATGATTATTTTTATTAAATTATAAAAAATTGTGAATAATATAATTAATTTTTTTTAAAAAATATCATGCATCGCATAATTATAAGCTAATTTATATAATGAGCGGTTAGCGGTTACGGTTGACCTTTTACGATTTAAACGAAATATAAATCCGCAACCAAATGGCAAAATAATAATTATCTAAAATTTCACCCCGTCTTTTGCGATTTTTGCTGTTGTTGCCTTTGGGCTTTGTTTGGCTACACCTAAAAATAAACCAAAAACACTACCTATACTTGTACAACAATACACACAAACATTTCCAAACCCTAACAATGGCGATCTCCACCATCAATCGTCTCTCTCACCTCGCAAAATCTCCCTCTCTCTATCTCTCTCTCCGCTCCACCACCACCGCCGTCGCCGCCTCTACTTCCGGCACCAAAAAAGTCTCCGACCGCATCGTGAAGCTCTTCGCGATCGATCCGGCCGGTCAAAAGCGCCAAATCATCGGCCTTTCCGGCCACACACTCCTCAAAGCTTTAATGAACAGCGGAATGATCGATCCGGCGTCGCATCGGCTCGAAGATATCGACGCTTGTTCGGCGGAGTGCGAAGTGCATATCGCGCAGGAGTGGTTGCAGAAGCTGCCGGAGGCGAGTTATGATGAACAGTATGTGTTGAAGAGGAATCAGAGGAATAGAGTGTTGAATAAGCACGCCAGGTTAGGGTGTCAGGTTGTGTTAAATCAGGAGTTGCAAGGGATGGTTGTTGCTGTTCCCGAGATGAAGCCGTGGGATACTCCGTAAAATTCGAGGTGCATTTGATGTATTTGAGGTGTTTTCGCGGTTTTTTGATTTGGATTTATGATAAATTAATGAATAATGTGCTGAATTAGTTGATAATGAAGTTAATGTGATTTACATTTTAAGTGCTTTAATGCAATTATTGTTTGTTACTGTTGTGTTGCGGTTTTTGATTTGCATTGAGTAATCGGATTCAATAATGTGGTTGATTTTAGTTTGAATAATTGGTGGATTTTGGCAATTGTTTTGTGATGTATGTTTTTGTGTTTCTTTGTGATGAAATTTGTTTTAATCTCTGTGATGAGTTGTGAAGGATTAGTGTTTGTTAGGCTGAAAAGGGAAATTAGATGGAAACGAGATAATGATAAATGTAGGGAGGTAGTGTAAATCGATGTTTTACAGAAGTTAGTAAGTCAAGCAAAGTGGTGTGAATGACTATCTACTAGTTGATTATCCTAATTGGATGTTTAGGCGGATAGTTATAAGATTAAGAAGTCTGAGCATCTTGAAAAAGTGAATAGGTAAAGTCATTTTGAATTTTGAGCCGAGGATTAGTAAGTCTAATGATTCTAGTTGGGTACCTGGATTTTGGTTATAAGTATTTCACAAAGTACAACATTTCATCAAGACAAGTAATCCTGGCATATTGTATATCAATTGTAAAAGTTTAAAAGTTTTGAGCTAGTCTTGGTTGAAGTGACTAAATGTGGAGGATAGTGCTTGTTTGCACTTATATTGGGGTGAGTAGATAGAAAAACTTCTTATAGAGGTGGAAGGTTTAGGTTATCGGCATTCTTGAGTACTTTTATTTTCTTGGATTAAAATTCGGACTTGAAATTTTGTAACTATACCATGGCATATGATCAACTAGTGCAACATTTCTGTTGAAATAAGTAATCCTGGGTACATAGATAAATATGGTGTAAGCTTTTCTCAAATGGTAAAAGTATACTTTCCATTCTCAAATGCTAGGTAATGATTTAAAGTGTTTTTTTACATCTCACATTGAATTGCGCTGCTTTTATGATTGGTCTCTGTCCAGATATTATCTTGAAAGCTTTATGGTACTGGGTTTCTGTGAATTGATAGGACAAATATCATGCATCTTCTCGTAGATAAAGATTTATATTTTGTTAGGCCGTGTATTGAATATCATACTTCCTTTTCTATGGCAGGAGAGGATATTGCGTCCAGTACGATGAAGCTACTGAACTGAAGATTGCTGTTGGTTGTGATAAATGAAAGAGCTGAACCATTTCTGTAATAAATATCTAGCTGCTACTTGTAAGTTGGATCAACTTCACTTGTATTTTTGAGGGTCTATAACTCTACAAGAAGATATCTAGTTATGAGATTCTTCTTTTCAACTTGTCTAGTGGGATTTAATCAGGCAAAAGATTCCCTGAGTGTGAAAATAGATTGCGTTGAAACCCCGGCTCTCCCTTACACATATGCATGCTTCCCCTCCCTTCGGTTTCTTTTGCTAAAGATTTTCATTGTTATTATGAATTAGAAATATTTAATGTTACTCTCATACCCTTTACTTTGATATGACATTTGGCTTGAGCTTCGTAGACCTCTGTACTTGTTAATGTTAAGCTTTGCTCAGTCATCACTAAACCTTAAAATAATGATTAAATTTGTGCGGCTAGATCGGAAGACCTTGATGTAGTCTCCATACGAGCCTGATCTAAGCTCCTAGAACATAGTCTTACATTGGTCCTATTTCTTCCTTTTGAACGTGTTTTTCCCTTTTTCTTTCTAAAGCTTATTGCTAGGTTGATGGCAGATCGCAGATTTATATGTAGTATGTGAATAATTTATTTTGCTATGAATTACTTTTCCAAGATAAGTTAGACCTATATGTGCTTTTGTATAGAACGTGAGCTTCCAATGTTAATATAGAAATGATTATAGTATTAGCAAATTAAATTTTCGGGTAACTGTTTTGGCAATCTGTTTAGTTTGATCATTTTGTGCGTTTAAATTTGCACTGTTCTCTCGTGTTTTATTTGTAAGAGAGGGAAATACAAGACTGCGAAAATGTTGAAGACCATCCGCCCCCGGCCCCAAGCTTTTGTGCTTTGGATTGTTTGTTAGTAGAAGCGGAATAAAAGACTACCATTTTCTTGCTATATTTCTCTTTAATAAGTTGACAAATTAGCAAGTCTTTGAATCTTCAGAAAGCATGTGGATATTCCTTGATACAATAGGTATCTTGTTGGACTATAGACAGTTGTTATGTGGGTATATAATACAGATGCTCTGAGATACATGTGGATATTCCTTGATACAATAGGTATCTTGTCGGACTATAGACAGTTGTAGTTGGGTATATAATACAGATGCCCTGAGACACATGGAGTAAGTTCCCAAATGGAGTTGCTAAAGTATCTAAGTTCCTTACAAAAGAACTGGTGACATGTCATTAAGATCTAGGGAGGGCCATGTTAGCACAAATCGAAGGGCGCATCTTATGTGTGATTAATTCTTGCAGAGGACCTGTGTTGCAAAAAAAATATATCTATATAAATTTATGAGAAATGGTTATTATGGGCGATTATAAGTACCTAAGCTTTGGAGAGGAATTAGTGAAATATTATGTAGACAAAAGTTACAGGACCCATGTCACTGAAAGTGAAAGTTGCATGAGTTGAAATAGAAGGTTAGGCGAAGCCATGTCTAATTCGTGACCGCGGTGAGGTTAGGCGAGAGGCACAATGGCGATGTCCTCTAATTCATATCATCATTTTATGAATTTCCTTTAGATTTTAAGGGTTTATGATGGGTAGTGGGCACGAAAGGATTTCCCTCGATTGTGAGGATGTTGATTGACAATTTAATCAGAGGTCAGAATCTTGCTCTCCCACTATGGTTGAAGGATGCAAAAAATAAGAGGAATTATCATTAGGCTTTTAGACTAGCAGTAGTTACAAACCAATAATATTATAATGGCGTAGCTATCTCATCAATCTTTTTTAGATAAAACTCTGCTTGAGAGATGCATTGTATTCTTCACTGGTTAATTTCTCAATGTTTCCTTTCCTAATTGTTATAGTTATAAGTTTTTTTCTAGCAAATACAAAGCCTTCATCATTGATTCTCTTCAACAGGTCTGTGTGTGTCTGATGTAATATTTCTGTTTTTCTTTCTCTTCCTCTTGTTGGTTCTTCCTCGTGTCTGTAGTTTTTTACAACTGTACAAGTGATTCTTGGAGATTTTGTTGAACAATATAGAATTGTAGTACCAGAAACCTTTTACATTTATTACCATAGCTAATTATTGGATATTACTTTTATATCAATTAAAGTTATACATATGTTTTATATTAATATATATATATATATATATATATAATAACAAGGTTCAGTGAATTTGAATATATAGTGCAATGACGTGCTGTGATCATAGTAGAACTCAGAAGAAAACTATGGTTCATGAGGTGGTCCTCTAGGTTCCAAATTGTAGGTTCTTAACTCATCTTGTGTGCTAGCTTCAGTATGAAGCTAAAAAGTTGTTCACAGTGACCTCATGGATAAATTTTTAAAATTCCTGTAATCTTCAATAATGGTGTTTGAATTAAATTATAAGATAGAGTGTAATTACTTTATCTTTTATTTCTCTAATGGTAAAACCATTTTGTTGAAAGATTACCACTTCTGACTGGAAGTTCATGACCTTTGTCCTGAGAGTTACCTGTAGTTGGTTAAATTGAGATTACTTATATCTTAATTTTTAAGACAGGTCCAAAGTTACCAACAGTAATTGAAGATTTTCATTAACAACTATAATTCTAGGATTTTATATTGACCTTGATTTTGCATTTCTGAAGCCTTTTCTGCTGCTCAATCAGTATGCCTAAGCTGTCTTACAACCCAAATAAGGTGGCTTGTAGTTTTGCCGGCTGGTACCTATAAGTGGCGGCTACACTTAACTGGGTCTTGGCTCTAGCAAACAGGTCATAGTTTAGAATGTTATCATTAATATATGCTATTTAGGATGCTTTCTCATTCATATGATATTTATATAGAGTGATCTGTCACTACCGGTCATGTCAGAGTTAGGTGGCTGGGTGGGTTTTCTCAAGAAAACCCTATATGGTTCCAGTTTTGTATGATGTTTGAGGGCTGGAGGTGTCATTTGGATACACAGCAGCTTAATTTACTATCTGTGCAGGAAACTCCACAAGGGTCTTGCTTCTAATGATAAGAGTGCTGGAGGTGACATTTGGATACATAGCTCTATCTAATGTCTGGTGTGCCAGAATGAGGTTAGAATTGGAGGTGACTAGTGGAAGTGGGAAACATAGTTGAAACTGTTTGATGGGTACATATGTTATGGAGACCTCTAACTAAAAATCTTTTTTTATCAAGATTTTTTATCAAGAGTTGTATCATCTTGTTAACCATAACTGAGTTGGCACAAGTCTTGATACTAGGGTGGAGGGAAGGAAAAAAATTGCATTAAACTAGGGGAAATTGATAATTTCGAAATTTATTATGACAGATTTGTCGTTCTTCTGAACTTCATAGAATTGCAGGTCATCAAACAATCTATTAGCATCTCCCAACTTAAAAAATAAAAATAAGCAAATAATGTCATACAGATTAAAATAACCAGACACCGTTAATGTTTAAGTTGTCTACATCTCAGCGTCATGAAACATGAAGGAAAATCATGCATTTCAACATTTTACCAAATTAATATTGAATAAAAACACCCTTCACCATTATTATAAAGCCTATGCGTTGTTAATTCTTCAACAAACTCAATAATTACAGAAAATAAAAAGTCCATCATCACCACTAGGCGCTAGCTAACACAATTAGAATATGCTTATCCCTAACCTAATCAACTCTTTCAGTCTCAGGTTTGTTTGTGTAGTGGGTGAAAATCTAATGTCAAATCACTTGATTAACTAGCATTTGCATTGGAGTTAGTACCTTGTTAGATTAATAGGGCTTGGACTGATAGATTTTGGTTGCCTGTGATTTTTTTTTTAATATGAATGTTTTCCGAACAACAATTAAAAATGGACGGAGAAATTATCAAACTCACCTCCTTTTTTAGGTATAAACTGTAAACCGCAAAGCCAGGTCTCACTTTCAGATTCTATGGCCAGTTGTGCGGTCCGTGTCATCCGTGCTGGCCGCATATGGGTTGGACACTGAAAAATAATGAATTGTAACCGCACGCGAATACTAAGGCTGTGCGGGCGAGTCGGGCTGTGCGTGCTACTACGACTCAAGAAATGATGAAGAGTGAATGCCTCTAACGAAATTGGCGGTTCGTATATTTAAGTGAATTGCGCGGGTTTAAAATAACCCGGTTCGGGTTTCCGTACGAGTCGATTCCGGGTAGGCCCGTGCAATTAACCAGCTTATTAACCAGCTCTAATTCTTTCCCATTGGTAGCTACGATCAGAAACAAAGTTGATGTTTAGACACAAAAAGTAGGTAATCCAAGTGAGCCAACTCAACCTAACAGCACCACCCACTTTATCGTTTCGTACATAATTTACTAATTTAGTGCTAATCAATGTTGATGTTTGCAAGTTTTCTTGACAAAGCTCCTACATTTTGGGACCCTAATGCTGGACTTGATTCACCTGCATTATTGACCTTTTTTTGCTTCACTAACCCCCACTTTTGTGTCCACCTCATCTGTCTCCGTTTTAAGTAAACAATTAGCGTGTTAACACATACACCCTGTATATACTTAGATGTTAAACGTATGAAATTCCTCTACCACTGACTCCTTTTGTATCCAACTCGCTAACTCGGTAATTATAACTTTCCAATTTAACACGTTAGCGCTAACACGTCGCCTAGTCCGATTTATTTATATAACAATGAGTCGAAATTCATATTGGTGGAGTACAAAACAGAATGCGGAAATCGACGAATTTAAATCGGACGAATTTAGGCCTCCCTCCCGAGTTTTTTAAAGGGAAGGATATAAGTTATAAGGAAATAAAGTACTTTAATCTCATTTTTGCAGTGAAAATTTCTAAAATTTATATTTATTACCACTTGTTTTCGTTCCTTTTAAAAATCAGGGAGCACAATTATGAACGCAAGTGAAAATACTTTATTCACAATCCAATTGCTTTCTTTCCTAATTAAAACTGGGGAGTAAGGGGTTAATTAAAAAAACACGGCGTCTAGGTAAACGAGTAAATTAATAGACTGAAAATGAAATCAAGCATGATACATGTCAAAACATGATGGTTATGATAGAATTAAATTAAATTTATTTTTTAAATTATGTTCATAGTTTAGTATTGGTATTTTTTTTGAGTAGCAGACTATTGCGTGAGTCCGTAGAGTTTACCCAGTGCGCACCCGAAAAATAGCGGCTGCAAGTTATCTACGATAAAAAAAAAAAATATCACAAACTAAGAATATCGATCAGGGCTACAGCTCCTTCATACAGAAAGACTAAATCAATTAGAACATACAAAAATTATGAATTTTCGTATTATTTTCTATGAACACATAATAAAAAAAATATTAAAAAAATAGGAAAATCAGGGGAATACAGATTATGGCAGTGTCCGAAGACTTATATTTTTTCTTTTGGAAGTTCTCTTCTAGATTATTGAAAGTTGAAACTTTGCATGTTCCACGGCGCTGAAACATTTTGACATCTCAAATAAAACACAATTTTAAGTTATATTTTGTATATATACTAATAATTAGCCAAAAAGGTAGTAATATAATTCAATAGTTGAATTATTGACCAAGAAAAACCAGATAATTCAGGTGATTGTGCAGAATATATTGAACACCTTTTTAGTAACAACTGGCATTGTAAAGAACTCAATATTTAGATAATAAACAATACTCCCTCTGTTTCTTTTTAATAGTGTTTTGATTTTTCTGCACTCATTTCTAAGTGTTTTGACTGAATAGTTAAAATTATAATCTTTAAAATTTTATTTTTTTGAATAAATATATATATAACTTAAATTTTTATTTACAAAAAAAAAAATTTTAAAAATGATAATTTTTACTATACGGTCAATACATGTGCAGAAAAGTCATACAGATAAAATGAAACAGAGGGAGTATATCTTAAAAGTTGCCTGTAACAGTTTTTCTAATGTGTGCACACAATAAACACTAACTACCATGAATTTGGTAAATTTTGATTGGTCCTCTAAATATAAATATTGATGGACTCCTCTGTATTTATAACAACTCTACCAATAAAAATACGTCAAACTCATAAAATTTAGTGTTTATTGTATGCACTTGGGCACGTATAGACCGTAATGTAATTAACATGTTTGACATGTTAAAATCCGTTGACTTTAAAGTTCCGAAGAACATTGGTGATTGGAAAGAAGAAAAACACTCCTCCGCCATCGAAGATTGACCTTGACTCAACTGATTATCATGTTTCACGCGGTTATTTTTTGCTTTTTGACTGTTCAACCTAGAAACTTTTTACGACGAATGTTACCAAACATGTATCACAATTATATTTTGGACACTGTATTAAGAATATACTAGCAAGTAGACTAGATTAGTCTATTTAGAACAAAATTTAATTGAAACTGAAAAATCGAGCCGAATTTTACTAATTCAGTTCAGTTCAGTTCGGTTCGGTCCTGATTCTTTAAAAAATTCGGTCTATTGAGTCCCGACGAAATATGTCGAAATAATATCGATTTAGTCCGATTTTTTGAAAAAATATTTGACATACTAAAATTTAGTATTTTTTTTAATTTATCTGCTTTACAAATGACCATAACGTTCTAAAAAAATTCTGAATGCTCGAGAATCGAACTCAGGAAGAAAAAATTTAGTTATTTTCCGAATATGTACAAAATATTGATCTTAGTTGATTAATATTATCGGTTGATTTGTTACTAATAATACTACGTGAGTTGTATAATCTGAAATATGATGATGAATCTGGAAGGCAAAGAAATAGGGTTCTGGAAGGCTAAAAATATGGACTGCCCTATTATGTAAATAATACTCCCTCCGTCCCTCTCAAATGTTTATATTTGGGTGGAGCACGGAGTTTAAGAAAAATGATAAAATAGTGGAGGAAAGTTAAAAAAATGAGTAAAGTAGTGAGGCCGATTAATATTATATATATAAAGTTGGTATAGTGGAGAGAAGTAGTGGATGTAGTTATTTTAAAAATTATAAAAACCTTATTTTTTTGTGAAAAGTTTTGAAATGTAAATAATTGGAAGGGATATCCAAAAAAGGGAAAGTGTAAATAAATGGGAAAGTGTAAATAAATGGGAGGGAAGAGAGAGTATTATTCTATACACGTGTTCTCCGGGGTTTACCAAGGAACATTAAGAAGCACGAGATGGAACCAAATGAATTTGGTGTTGTCATATATTCTTTCACATTGTAAGACTTGTTTATCTAAAAGCATGGCCAACAGTCTCTTAATAAGTTCTTTATAAATATTATAAAATATTAACTCTTAGTGATTTAAGACATAATTTTTAATTTAAACTCCAACAATGATTCTTATCTTCATTCCTTATAATTATTATAATAATAAATTTGAATGAGGTATGAAAGAAAAAGAGAGAAAAGAACTAAAATGAAGAGAGAGAAATCAAATTTTTATTGATAAAAATAAAATAAGGGATGAATTGTAGTTCCTTAAAGATAAGGCATGAGAGACGTGTATTAGTGATATAAGGAACCCCTAAAACACTGTTGGAGGATAATTTTTTATCATATTTCTTATATTTGGAGTTAAGAGTATATTTAAGGGAGCTGTTGAATTTACTCTAAAACACTCTGCTACTTGGCCTACTTGCAGGGGAATGTTATGCCTCTCCGTATTCATTCAAATCAATGAGCCAACAATGACTATTGACTCGATTCGATCCTTCTTGTTGTAGAGATTCGATTATTTCGTTTCTTTAGCTGTTTTCAACTTAAAATTGATGAATTAAAGATATTTCCTCCATCCCACATAATTATTATCGTAGAGAGTGTCCGATACAACGTATTTTAAGATGAATGCAATATATTGTTCTATAACTCTTTTTAGAATTCTTTTTTTTTCTAAATTAAAATTTAAATATTTTATTTTTATTCAGATTTAAAAAAGAAGAAGTTATAGAACTATATTTATATTCATCTTAAAATACGTACCGAACATTCTCTTAGAAACAATAATAATTAGGTGAATTGAGAGAGTAACTGATTAAAATTTGTCAAAATTTAAGATTGAAAATTTATTAAATCTGTAAATGTTTTACTTTGTGGTATCAGTGGCGTATGCAGAATTTTAGAAATTATGTGTCATAAAATAATGTGATTGAAATTGGATTATCCTTCGTTCAAGAATATATAATCGGATAATTTCACAAATATTTATGACGATTCTCTTTGAGTAAAAAAGTTTTTATCATGCACTATATTTGATCTTTTTCGTTCTACATGACATATTTATGGGCACTGTTTAACACACTTATGCAGCAAAGTGATCTATTTTTTGACAAAAAAATAATAAGAAAAATATCAAAAAAATATTTTTCAATGACACTTTCCTAATACCTTGTAAATTCACCCTTAATATTTTCATTATCAAATTGGAGCAGATAATATAATTTATAAAATTAAATCAAAATTAGAAATGAAAATGGTAAGATGGAGCATGGACATATTCTACTCCTTTCATCTCATATTATGTGTCTTCTTTGCACTAATCTATAGTCACACTTATCATATTTTGACCGCAAATTATATTTCATTTATTATTAATTAAATTTGAAATCTTATGTTATTAGAAAATATATCTAATACTCTTTAAAATATATTTTTTAATTTTTTAAAATGATACATAAATTTTTCTTAATTATCAATCAAAAGTTAGTCAATTTAACTACATAAAATTCAAAACAAGACATGTAATATGAGACAAAGAGAGTAATAAGATGGGGGACTGATTTTTTTATGTAAAAAATAAATATGACGTCATAATATAGCTTGGACATATTTAAAAAATGGAGTATAAACAACTAGTATTCAACATGGTAAAATATGACGTCTGTATTGAGTTTGAGCATATATAATCATCAGTATAGAGAGGTCGAATAAAATTTTATCCAAAAGAATGTCAGGTAAATGTCTTACTTTGGAAATTTTAGATACCCTTGGACCAACTACTTCATCAAATGGAGTAATAATACATCAGAAGTATATATCATTTACGAGGGAAAAACAAATAATACACTATTTACAGACAGTTTTGTAAACGAACTTTTTAATTTCTCAAAATAAACGCTAAAACGAGAAATACAAAGAAAAATATTACTCCCCCTATCTTTTTCATTTCTTTACACTTTCCTTTTTTGGATGTTCCATTCATTTCTTTACATTTCAAAATTTATCAAAAATAATCAATGAGTCTCCTTATTTCCCCACATTTTCTTCCTTTTCACACTACTTTTACCTCACTATCTTTCTTTTATACATTAAAAATCAATGGGTCCCGCCACTTCACCCACTTTTCTTTCTCTTTTTCACTACTTTATACATATTTCCACTATCTTTCTTTTATACATTAAAAATCAATGGGTCCCGCCACTTCACCCACTTTTCTTTCTCTTTTTCACTGCTTTATACATATTTCTTAATCTCCGTGTCCAATCATTTTGATTTATCAAAATGACTTGTTGAAAACTTGGCTTCATAAATGTTACCATGTATGTATCTGATAGAGATAAATAAATCTTGATTGTATAATTAAATATTGCACTAATTGTACAAGGTATGGGCTGCTAGGCCCAATAAAAAGATATATGACATTCAGACCAGAAAGGTTAAGCCTGATGGACCAGATCAGGCTTGATGGAATAAAGAAGGCCCAAAAAGCCCTGATTATTAATTAATTTCGTAATTAATTAATAAGGGAAAAGTCAGCTATTGAGAAGAGTCCCGATAAGGATATAAATCCTTATAGATTAGCCTCAAGGGGACCTAAAAGGATAAGGATTCAGTTTCCTACTATCTAGAACTCCAAAGTCCATTCTAATTATGAGACTTGCCCACCAAGTCTCCTATACCAAGTCCAATTCAAGGACTCCCAACATCTATATAAGGGGCCTCATCCCACAAATCAGAACTACGTTTTTTGGCTTGATTCTCTAAATTCACAGAGATACGTAGGCATCTCGTAAAGGCAGAATTAAGCTACGAAACACGAGAGCAGCCATTAAAGGCCTTGAGCTCCCGAATCTTAGTAATAAATACAACAAATAATAACTTTAGTTTTTTATCCATAACATTTGGCGCCGTCTGTGGGAACGCGCAACAACAACCATGGCGAGAACACGGAGAACAATTAGAGCTCTGGAGGAAGGAACACCATCAGGGACAACTCAGGTGATTTCGTCAACCGTAGAGATTCCTCCCCATTCAACTTATGCATCTACTCAAGCGGAAACCCAGATAGGGGCAACTCAACCTCAGCCACAAGGGACGACTCCCCCGATTATTCAAGATACGAATCCTCAAGTTCAACAAGTACATATACCTGTGAATTCTCGACCCGTCGGGTATGAATATTCAACTGTTGTTACTACTAACCCCCCTTATGGGATGCCCCTTTACCCCGAGGTTGGAGGAAGTGGATATGCTGGGCGAAGTGAAGCACGAGGGCAATCGCCCCCTTATATACGAGGTTTGGCTCCTATCCCTGAGGATCGGGAATTTTCTGGTCCTTACACTGAGAGAGATTCCGAATCTTCGGATGATGAAGTGGCCCCAAGAAGGAGACGTCCAGGCAAGGAGCCGATGGCCGATGGAAGGCAACGCCCTCGAAGCACCCAAGGGGCGAATCCCCAGGAAGTGCGGGAAAGGATAAAGGCTCATGAGGCTGAGATCCAAAGGCTGAGGCGTGACTTGGAAGCTCACCAGGCCACCAGACCCCAGATACCTCCTAGGGGGAGAAATCCTCCTCCTGTCATAGATCTGGATGGTCCGGTATGAAGAAGGGCTGTCTTCCCAAGAACTGATCCAAGCAATCTCCTTCCCCTTGGAGATCCTGATGATCCAACTCCACCCTTCACAGAAGAAATAATGAATTCCCATGTCTCAAGGAAATTCAAGATGCCCACTATCAAAGCCTATGATGGCACCGGAGACCCCGCTAACCATGTCAGGACATTCTCTAATGCACTGCTGCTGCAACCCGTGAATGACGCTATTAAGTGCCGGGCCTTCCCTCAAACCCTGTCGGGTATGGATCAAAGATGGTACAGTCGCTTACCCCCAAACTCTATTGGATCGTTCAGAGAGTTAAGTCAAGCTTTTATTAAGCAATTCATCAGCGGGAGAGTCCATGAGAAAAGTTCAGCATCTCTTATGAGTATTGTGCAGGGAGCTAAGGAATCCCTGAGAGATTACCTGAATCATTTCACAAAAGAGGCTTTAAAAGTCCCGGACCTTGATGATAAGGTAGCTATGATAGCACTGCAACAAGGAACTAGGGACGAGTTTTTCAAGATGTCCTTGGCCAAACGTCCCCCTGAAAGCATGTTGCAGCTCCAAGAGAGGGCAGGGAAGTATATCAAGGTTAAAGAAAGTATGAGAAAGACCGTAGTAAGTAATGAGCCCACTGGAGGCAAGAAGCGGAAAACTGATTTAGAATATATTGCAAAGGACAAATATCCTAGAACCGAACAAAACCCTGATTCAACCCCCAAGAAGGGAGGACCTGGGCAAAAGTTCACTGAATACGCTAAGCTGAATGCTCCTAGAAGTCAGATTTTGATGGAGATTGAGAAAGATAGAGATATTCGCTGGCCTAAGCCCTTGAAGGCTGATCCCGCCAAGCTAGATAAGAGCAAGTATTGCAGGTTTCACAAGGATCTTGGCCATGACACCGATGAGTGTAGGCAAGTGAAAGATGAAATTGAGTTTTTGATTCGAAAAGGAAGATTGAATAAGTATATTGGAGATGGAGGGGACAGAAATAATAATGGAAGGAAGAACTTTGAAGATCGTAGGAGGGACCAAGATGATCAGGGGCGGAATCCCCAACCTAGAGGGCCGGTTATAAATGCAATTTTTAGAGGACCGCGACGCCCTCAAGGACCTGTGATAAACACGATCTTTGGGGGTCCAACTGCTGCTGGATTGTCCAAAAATTCCAGAAAGGCATATACTAGAGAGGTTATGCATATTGTTGGAGAAGCCCCGAAAAGGGCCAGGACAGAAGTAACATTGGCTTTTGATGATTCTGACCTAGAGGGAGTCAAGTTTCCTCATGACGACCCGCTGGTCATAACGCCGATAATAGGAAATAGCCCGGTCAAGAGGGTCCTTGTGGATAATGGTGCTTCTGTGGATATCTTGCTCCATGACGCCTTTCTAAGGATAGGGTATAATGATTCCCAGTTGACACCAACCGACATGCCGATATATGGATTTGCTGGAGTAGAATGTCCTGTAGAAGGGATAATCAAGTTGCCAACCACCATAGGTACGGAACCAAGGCAAGCAACGCAGATGTTGGACTTTGTGGTGGTAAAAGCTAGTTCAACCTATAATGCCATCATGGGAAGAACAGGAATACATGCCTTCAAGGCAGTCCCTTCTTCCTATCATTCAGTCATGAAGTTTCCCACTCGGAACGGGATTGGAGAAGAGAAAGGAGATCAAAAAATGGCTAGAAGTTGTTATGTGGCCTCTTTGAGGGCAGATGGAGCCGGGGGCAGGTTCTTCCTATTGAAGATATGGATGTCCGAGAAAATGATGAGAAGAGAGGAAAGCCAGCAGAAGACTTGGTTTCTATTCCTTTAGACTCCGAGAAGTCTGAGAGGATGACTTTCATTGGAGCCACATTAAAGGAGCCCCTTAGAGGGAAGTTGGTGAAAGTTTTGCAAGAAAATAGTGATGTCTTTGCATGGTCAGCAGCTGATATGCCAGGCATAGACCCGGAGCTGATTACTCACAAGCTAAACGTGGATCCAAGCCGGAAGACAGTGAAATAAAAGAAAAGAAATTTTGCCCCGGAAAGACAAGAGGCTATAAAGCAGGAAGTAGAAAAGCTTTTAGAGGCTGGTTTCATTGAGGAGATTCAATTTCCAGAGTGGTTAGCAAACCCTGTAATGGTGAAGAAGGCTAATGGAAAGTGGAGGATGTGTATAGACTTTACTGATCTGAATGATGCATGCCCTAAAGACTGTTTTCCGCTGCCAAGAATTGATACTTTGATTGATGTCATCGCTGGACATGAGATGTTGAGCTTCATGGATGGATTTAGCGGATACAACCAGATCAAAATGCATAAGGATGACATTCCAAAGGTATCATTCATCACTGACTTTGGTGTTTATTATTATCTTGTTATGGCGTTTGGTCTCAAGAATGCAGGAGCCACCTATCAAAGGTTGGTAAACAAAATTTTTAAGGATCTTATTGGTAAGACTATGGAAGTCTATGTTGATGACATGTTAGTCAAGAGTCTAGTAAAGACTGATCACATAAACCATTTGAGGGAAACTTTTGAGGTCCTGAGGTACCACAAGATGATGTTGAATCCTACGAAGTGTGCTTTCGGAGTAGGATCTGGAAAATTCTTGGGATTGATGGTCTCAAAAAGGGGAATTGAGGCTAACCCCGATAAAATAAAGGCGATCCCGGACATGGAACCACCAAAAACTATCAAGGATGTTCAGAAGCTCACAGGAAGGGTTGCTGCGCTAGGACGATTCATCTCCAAGTCAGGAGACAAATGCTTGTCATTCTTCAAGTCACTGAAGAACATCAAAGACTTTGTATGGAGTGAGGAAAACCAGAAGGCTTTCGAAGAATTGAAGAAATATATGGCACAAGCCCCGTTGTTGGCCAAGCCAGCTTTAAATGAAGTTTTATTCTTGTACTTGGCTGTTTCAGAAAGTGCCTTGAGCGCTGTGTTGGTTAAAGAGGAACTGAAAGTCCAGAAACCCGTATACTATGTTAGCAAAATTCTGCATGGTGCTGAGTTAAATTATTCAACTATCGAGAAATTTGCTCTAGCCTTGGTAATGGCTTCGAGAAAGCTGCGTCCTTACTTTCAGGCTCATCAGATTGAGGTGCTAACGAATCAGCCCTTGAGAAATATCATTCACAGTCCCAAGGCAAGTGGGAGATTGATTAAGTGGGCAATAGAGTTGGGAGAGTTCGATCTCAAGTATAAGCCGCTGACGGAAATAAAAGCCCAGGCACTAGCTGACTTCGTGGTGGAATGTACCATACTCAACCAAGAAGTCGGGGGGCAGGAAGATACCGTACTTCAAGACAAGGAAGTCGATAATGGGCATAAAGAGAAGGATGATAAGGATGATAGGAGAAAGAATATTGGGTTCTCTATTTTGATGGAGCATCAAAAACGAATTCAAGTGGAGCAGGTTTGGTCTTGCAAAGCCCTGATGGGTTCCTAATTGAGTATGCTATGAAGCTAGACTTCCCAACCACGAACAATGAGGCAGAATATGAAGCTCTGATAGCTGGTCTTGGCCTAGCTGGGACACTTAGAGTCAAAAACTTAAAGGTCCGTGGAGACTCGAAGCTGGTCATATCCCAGGTAAAGGGAGAATTTGAGGCAAGAGATGATACAATGGCTAAGTATGTTCGCCTAGTAAGGGCTGTGATGACTCAATTTAACGAATGCCATGTTGAGCACATTCCAAGGGAGGAAAATGCTAAGGCAGATGCGCTATCAAAGTTCGCTTCATCTGAGATAGAAGAAAGTTCAGGGAGTGTGTACTTCCGTGTTTTGAAGACACGAAGCATAGATGTTAAGCTTGTGGCTCCAATAGGCCTGGGGACGTCATGGATTGATCCCATCAAGGCTCACATTCAAACCGGTTGGCTGCCAAGCGATGCAACTGAAGCACGGAAGTTAACTGTTCGCGTACTAAGGTACTCTTTGATAGATGGGATTCTTTACAAAAGATCTTTCGTGGTTCCTTACTTGAGGTGTCTCAGGCCCGATGAGGCACGCTTGGCTCTTGAAGAAGTGCATGAAGGTATTTGTGGACAACACTTGGGGGGCAGGACCTTGGCTCATAAGATAACCCGTTTAGGCTTCTATTGGCCAGAAATGATGGCTGATGCCAAAGAATATGTGAAGAAGTGTGATCGCTGTCAAAAGCATGCACCAGTTGTAAGACAACCCCCCGAGATGTTGACCTCTATCAACTCGCCTATTCCCTTTGCTATGTGGGGGATGGATATTCTAGGGCCTTTCCCTATGGCCACGGCACAAAGGAAGTTTCTGATTGTAGCCATTGATTATTTCACCAAGTGGATTGAAGCCAAACCCTTGGCCAAAATCACAACTAAGCAGGTTGCACAATTCCTGTGGGAAAACATTATGTGCCGATATGGAATTCCTCGTATCCTCGTCACTGACAATGGAACACAATTCAACAACGAGGAATTCAAGAAGTATTGTGAAAAAAATGAAATTGAGTTACGGTTCACCTCTGTGGCTCACCCACAATCCAATGGGCAAGCGGAGGTAGCGAATCGAATAATCCTGGATGGACTAAAGAAGAGGGTCGAGAAATCAAGGAATAACTGGGTGGATGAGATACTTCCAATATTATGGGCCTACAGGATTACCTGTAGAGTCATGACCGGAGCAACTCCCTTCATGTTGGCATATGGGGCAGAAGCAGTAGTTCCAGTAGAGATATCACATTCCTCTCCAAGGATTCAGGCTTTCAATGCAGAAGAAAATGAAGAAGGGCAGAGGTTAGCCCTGGATTTAATCGATGAAGTGCGAGATAAGGCACATGCAAAGATAGTAGAATATCAGAAAAAGGCTTCATTCTACTGCAACCTAAGGGTTAAAGAAAGGTTTTTCAAGCAAGGAGATTTGGTATTAAGGAAAGTGGAAGCTTCTGGTGTAGGACAGAAAGGGAAGCTTGCCCCGAATTGGGAAGGGCCGTACAAAGTCAAGAGCGTTCAAGGTAGAGGAACCTACAAGCTGGAGACAATGGATGGTTTTGAAGTCCCAAGAACTTGGCATGCACAAAACCTGAAGGTTTACTATGTGTAAGGCAATTGAATATGATTCTCACTTGTCTGGATGACAAGTAGGTTGAAAAGCACCTTGAAGCTTTGCTTGCATAGGATTTTATATTCCAGTAGGGAAAGTAGCATATAAAATAACCCCGGAGGGTAATAAGTTTTAATACAAACAAAAGTCAGACATAAGTTAAAATTACAGAATAGAAAAACTACTCCTCCATGCGGGAGCCTTCATTCTCTTGCTCCTTATTAGCACCTTCAGCATCCTTCGCAGGAGAAGCGGGATGAGAAGTAGTGTTAGGATCCAAGATGCGATCATCTGGCTGAGGGGAGTTGAAGAGGGCATCTATACTGTCCTCCGACTCAGCCTGCTCGGGACTTATAAAGTCCTTAGGGTCGACTAAGCCCGGGTGCTTCTCAGAAACCGCCTTACGGCCGCATCCCATCCCTGAGTAGACTGTAGGGAATAAAGACCCTCATCATGAATCTCCATGAGATTCTTAAACTTGTCAGAATCCATGTAGTCATCAATGAGCTTATCCTTATCGCTCCTGAGTTTCACCAGCTCGGAATGAGCCTTAGCCAGCTCCTCTTTCTTCGTGTCCAGCTTCTTCTCCAGGACTTTGGCTCTCTCCTCCCATTTCTTCATCTCCTTTCTCAAACCCATCTGAGTTACCCTTCCAGGACCTAGCCTGGTGGAGGGCCGCCTGGAAGTAGGTATTACTCTGCAAAGAAATATGTATGAGTTAGCACAAGTTCGTTGAAATACGAGAAAGTTGGGATTCAAAGAAAAAGAGAAAAAAGAAAGTTACCGCAGCTTGGGCTTGAGAACCCAGAAGCTCAATAGTCTCGATATCACTCCCCGTAACAATGTCAGTAAAGTCATGGGGAGTGATGGAATGGTACGACCAATCCTTAGCATGTTTGATGGATCCAACCACCGCATCGCTCCTCCTGAAGCCCCAGTTAGGCCTGAAGGAATGTGCCTTAAGTGGAGGATCCACATCGTCCCCCAACTCGACCACCGGGATGTGGGGCTTAAGAAAAGAAGGACCGTCAGGTTTGCTCTTGGGGTCCTTGTTTAGCTTGGCCCTCTTCTGGCGGCCTGACTCCCCTTCCTTGGGCCTGTTGACATTATTGATGGTCTCGCAAGCTGAAAAAGAAAGATAGAAAGAATATTAAATTGCAGGAGAGATAAAACGTTACAATTAAAGGGAAGTAAAAATGGTTATCCAGTTATAAATTTATCCTTATCACTGGCCTGAGAGAGACCGACTTTCTTCAAGGAAAACTCCTCTAAGAGGGTCCAGGTGTCTGTTTTCCCATCATCTGAAATTAAGGCTTGGTAGGCCACCTCCTCCTCATCAGATAATCTGATGCTACCTGGACTCCCATCTGACACTTTGCAAAAGGGCCTACGAAAGAGTGTGGCCCAATCACCCCCAGCCCAGGTCAGCCTCACAAACTCGTCCCTCCATTTGGGGTTGTTCTCAACTATGGAATTACTATCAAAGATATGAGGGATTTTGGGTCGTTGACGAATTAAAACCCAACCTGGTTGACTCATGGCGCTATTATAGAATTGGAAAACTTTCCTAAAGACAGCTACGGAAAGAGGAAAATTGTTCCTAAGATAAAGGACCATAAAACAGATAATGTTCCTCCAAGCGTTAGGAGGGAGTTGACAAGGGTTAATTTGTACATCGGCAAGCAAGCGAGGAATAAATTCATGGAATGGGAATCTAAGACCCGCGGTCAGGGCTCCTCGATAGATAAACAAAGTATCCCCCTCCCAATTACAAGTCCTATCCCCAGGGGCGGCTGGAGTGATCCTAAGGTGGGGTGGAAGTCTGTACAGGGTGTTCATGGATTCTATCCTACCATCTAATTCATGAAAGGTGTTACCATGGTTATACGAATCTAACTCAGATAAAGAGGGATATTCATCACCTCTCGAGTTAATCATATCAAGTAGGGAAGTATATGGAGATTGAATTTGAATGTTTGTACCTCTCTTAGAGACATTCATCTTCTGCAAACGAGTCAAGTCACGATCCGCCATTGATGTGCTTCAATTGATGGCTTGAAACCCAGAAAAACCTGAGAAAGGTGGAGCTGCGGTGGCTGAGGACGTCGGAAATCGCCTTCTCAAAGGGAGAACTCTAGAGAGATTTATGAGAGAAAATGAGAAATGTGAAGTGAAGTGAGGATTCTCACTTCACACTACACTTATATAGGAGAAAAGCTCAGAATACGAGGCGTTTCTAGGCCCATTTAGCCAGGCCCAACCTAAAAGCCCATCTTCCAGAAATATCAGGAATAATCTAGAAGCTACTGTGGAAAATGAAAGGTCGAAAATCGACCAGAATTTTAAAATGGTTCGATCAGAGTCCTAATCGACAAAGAAGAAAATCCTAATCGATACTTCAATCGATCAAGAAGGAAGAAACCTATTAAGTTCGATCAGAGTCCTGATCGATGTTAAACAAGATCCTGATCGATACTTTATTCGAACAGAAGGGAAGAAATCCCCTAAGTTCAATCAGAGTCCTGATCGACCCCAAAAAGGATCCTGATCGATATCTCATTCGAGCAAGAAGGAAGAAAACCACTAAGATCGATCAGAGTCCTGATCGACACAGAAGAAAGTCCAGATCGATATTCCATTCGATCAAAATGGTAGAAAGCCACTTAGTTCGATCAGAATCCTGATCAAAATCGATCAGGAATTCTGGTCGATTAAGCCCATGTTTCAGTCGACTAGAGTGCCACTTTGAAGGCCAGTTCGATCAGAGTCCTGATCGAAATCGATCAGGAATCCTGTCGACCAGAACGTTAGTTCCTGAGCTAGTTCGATCAGGATCCTGGTCGAAACGATTTTGATAACATCCTGATCGATTTTTATACATCTTGATCGATTTTGATAACATCCTGATCGATTTTGATAACATCCTGATCGATTTTAAGGGATAAATCCCAGAAAATTAGGGAAAAATCCAGAAATTAGGATAAATCCCAGAAAATTAGGGAAAAATCCAGAAATTAAGGGATATATCCCAAAAAATTAGGGAAAAATCCAGAAATTAAGGGATAAATCCTAGAAAATAAGGGATAAATCCCAGAAAATTAAGGGAAAAATTCCTGGAAATTAAGATAAATCCTGAATTAAAGGAAAAATCGTTGTAAATGTGTAGGTCGCTCCACACTTTACGCAAAAACGAAACCCTGTAAGGGAATAAATAGGCTTAACTTCTGCGAAACCTAGTCAATGTTTCCCAAAAGTTGGGGGGCAAATGATAGGGATAAATAAATCTTGATTGTATAATTAAATATTGCACTAATTGTACAAGGTATGGGCTGCTAGGCCCAATAAAAAGATATATGACATTCAGACCAGAAAGGTTAAGCCTGATGGACCAGATCAGGCTTGATGGAATAAAGAAGGCCCAAAAAGCCCTGATTATTAATTAATTTCGTAATTAATTAATAAGGGAAAAGTCAGCTATTGAGAAGAGTCCCGATAAGGATATAAATCCTTATAGATTAGCCTCAAGGGGACCTAAAAGGATAAGGAATCAGTTTCCTACTATCTAGGACTCCAAAGTCCATTCTAATTATGAGACTTGCCCACCAAGTCTCCTATACCAAGTCCAATTCAAGGACTCCCAACATCTATATAAGGGGCCTCACCCCATAAATCAGAACTACGTTTTTTGGCTTGATTCTCTAAATTCACAGAGATACGTAGGCATCTCGTAAAGGCAGAATTAAGCTACGAAACACGAGAGCAGCCATTAAAGGCCTTGAGCTCCCGAATCTTAGTAATAAATACAACAAATAATAACTTTAGTTTTTTATCCATAACAGTATCCTTTCAGAACAACTTTGTCTGTAGATTTGCTTACAACTTCACAGTGTTCTTCAAAGAAATCCACATGATAACCTTTGTCACAAATTTGACTAACACTCAGCATATTATTTTTAAGTCCTGAGACTAGAGCTACTTTCTCAATGATGACATTCCCAAGATTGATATTGTCATATATACCAGAGTTTTTGCCATGTTGTCATCTTCATAAGAAACTCCTGGACCAACTTTCTCCACAAATTCTGATAGCAGAACTTTATTTCCAGTCATATGTCCTGAACATCCACTGTCCAGAACTAGGATGTTTTTTCTGTTGCCCTGCAATCACAAAGACCACTAATGATTAGTTTTAAGGACCCAGACTTGCTTGGATCCTTTGGCCTTATTAAGTTTGTTAACATTTGCAGCGGATTTAACATCAGAGTTTATGTTAACATTTTTCTTATCAGAATTTACAGTATCAGACTTTGAATCAGTACTTACACTAGAAGGAATAATGTTAACTTTCTTCAAAGACTCTGCATCAGTATCAGAATTTAGAGTATTTCAGAGTTCTTTTCTTTTAGTTTGCAGAGCGAAAAATAGTGAAAAGGTCAAATTACCGCTACATTCACATTTTTTAGGATTTTGATTATAAATACAGGGAGGACAATTTTATCTTTCCAATCTAATTTTGCTCTAAAAATAAAGAAATAACTCTAAAATAAATAAAATTTCCATCTCACATTCAAAAACTAAAAGTGATGAGAATGTAATAATGCAAGAGCTTCCCAAATCTAAACTTTTGTCACCAAAAATCAACTTCATTGCTCACATCACCAGCATGGCCCATAAATACAACTTAGCTGGCCTATTTACAATCTCTTTCCGTCATGCAACCTAACCGCGTTTGAAAAATTTATTTCACCAAATATCTACTACCAATCCAAAACACACATCACACGTATCTTTCTATCCCCTTTAATTTATCCTCTATATATTAATCTACACTTTCATTTTGCTATTACATCATTTTTCTAACTAATGCTGCTCTTTCAACAACAAACTAACCATGCAGCTTACCAATCTTTGCTTCATTTTACCTGCAGATTCTGCAGAGCTAAACAATGAAGCACAGCTTCATACACCAACAACAAAACAATTGAAACACCGTCAACGTCGAGATACTCGTATTTTTAAGGCCTTGCGAAGATCGATTTACGAGTTTTTTGTGTTGAAATGGTCTACTTTTTGTGGACCAAGAAGACAACAACCTTCTGGTTTGTTTCATGACATGGAGGGAGTTCAGATTTTGGAGAAGGTTGGAGGCAATAATCCGAGAACGTTTAGCTACGCGGAGCTTTATATTGGCACGAAAGGCTTTAGCCATGACGAGATTCTTGGCAGTGGAGGTTTTGGTAGGGTTTATAGAGCTGTTTTGCCTAGTGATGGAACGGTGGTTGCGGTCAAGTGTTTGATGCAGAGAGGTGAAAGGTTTGAGAAGACTTTCGCGGCTGAGCTTGTAGCTGTGGCTCATTTACGACATAGAAATCTTGTTAGCCTTCGAGGATGGTGTGTTCATGATGATCAGCTGCTGCTTGTTTATGAGTACATGCCTAATCGGAGTCTTGATCGTGTACTTTTTAAGCGAGTAGAGAATGTTGGCCCTGTGATTCTTGGATGGGATCGAAGATTGAAGATCATTGATGGTCTGGCAACTGCCTTGTTTTATTTACATGAGCAGTTGGAGACACAGATCATTCACAGGGATGTGAAGACAAGTAATGTGATGCTTGACTCGAATTTTAATGCTAGGCTTGGTGACTTTGGATTAGCTAGATGGCTAGAACATGAACTTGATCACCAAATCAAGACACCGATAAAGTATCAAGACTTTCAATTGGTGGATACTACTAGAATTGGAGGCACAATTGGATACTTACCACCAGAAAGCTTCCAAAGACGCGGCTCTGCTACATCAAAATCTGATGTTTTCAGTTTTGGAATTGTTGTCTTGGAGATTGTCTCAGGACGACGAGCTGTGGACCTTGCTTTCCAAGATGATCAAATTATTTTGCTTGATTATATACGAAGGCTTTCGGATGAAGGAATGGTTTTAAAAGCAGGGGACAATCGACTTCCTGACGGGTCTTATAAGCTTTCTGACATGGAACGTTTGATTCATCTAGGGCTGCTATGCACACTCAATGATCCACAGTCTAGGCCAAACATGAAATGGGTGCTAGAAGTACTTTCTGGCACTCTCTGCACCAAAATGCCAGACCTTCCATCATTTAAGCATCATCCTCTGTACATCTCTTTATCTTCCTCAAGCAGTGACATTACATCCTCGAGGTCTTTGACTGCTACCATCACCACCACTACTACCACCACCAGTGAAATGGTTGCTTCCAGCTCATCTACCTTTTTGTCGGCCAAGGATGAAACCATTTACGCAACTGCTGAATATGGAAGCACTGATGTTAGCCCATCTGCTGAATATGAAAGCTCTGATATTAGCCCCCCATCTGCTGAATTCAGAAAAGCTGATGTTAGCCCCTTCACCGAATATGCAAGCACTGAAATCATGTCCTCCTCGGACAACAAGAGTAAACGTCGATCAAACGTGTTCCCCATTATTGAAACTCCACGGGAAATTAGCCTTAAAGAAATTATTTCAGCAACTAAAAACTTTGCAGATTCCAGAAGGGTGGCTGAAGTAGACTTTGGAACTGCTTATTATGGCATTCTTGACAACAATCACCATGTCTTGGTGAAAAGGTTAGGCATGAAAACATGTCCAGCACTTAGAATACGCTTCGCCAATGAGCTTCAGAACTTGGGAAATTTGCGCCATAGAAACTTAGTTCAACTTCGTGGATGGTGCACTGAACAAGGAGAGATGCTAGTTGTCTACGATTATTCAGCGAATCTCCTTTTAAGTCACACTCTACACCATTATCACCACAGAAATGGGCTTCCAATCCTGAAATGGCATCACAGGTACAACATAGTCAAGTCACTTGCTTCTGCAATTCGTTATCTCCATGAAGAATGGGATGAGCAAGTAATTCACAGAAATATAACCTCTTCATCAATTAATCTCGATGAAGATATGAACCCGAGGCTTGGTAGCTTTGCACTTGCAGAATTCTTAACAAGAAACAATGATGGTCACCATGATGTTGCTGACAAAAACTATTCTGTCAATGGTATTTTCGGCTACATGGCACCAGAGTACATGGAGAATGGTGAACCAACAACAATGGCAGATGTTTATAGCTTCGGTGTAGTGGTTCTTGAGGTGGTTAGTGGACAGATGGCTGTCGACTTCAGTCAGCCTGACGTACTATTAGTTAAGAGAGTCCAAAAAATTAAGGGAGGAAAAATGAAATATGCAGAATTAGCAGACTGGAGGATGGATGGAGAGTATGATCACAAAGAACTCGTGAGGATGGTGAAACTCGGACTGGCCTGCACACACTCTGATCCAAAGCTAAGGCCAAGCATCATGGATATTGTCAGAATACTAGATGGTTGTGACAAATGCTTCCTCGAGAAAGGGCAAAAGAAGGAGAGCAAGGAGGAATGGAAGCAAAAGAATTTCTCCTCATTATCGCTGATTAGAAGGATCCAAGCGCTTGGAGTACAGTGATTAGGAAATGTAGTGTTCCTGTTTCTAGCAGAGTTAATTTGTTTGTGGTTTGAGGTTTATATTAGCTGTTTATATTGTCTAGTCTCAATTCGGTTTTTGTAAGTTAATAGAAACATAATCCTTATCTACCTTATGCCTTTTGATCGAATCTCCTTCTTCCCTGTTATTGGAGACTCAGGCTTCAGAATCAGTACATGTAAGGTGTGAGTCTTAGTTACCAAAACAGAAAAGAAAGGAAAAGAAATCTATTTCATCTCAAGTACAGAATTAATCGTTATTCGTTACTGTCATAAGCAATAGTATACACAATTGCATAGTGTCATACATTAGAGACTAGAGATGAAAGTATGTGATGAGCAATGGTAGTTTCCACTGAGGTTTCTGTACATTGATATGAATGTGAAAACTAATTTCAGTGTACACTGCCAATGCCAACCTATACTTGATCAGAGCAAACGGAAATTCTCTGAACTGGCCTCCAACAACAGAGCATGCCTCCTACCTTGTTAGACAGTATATTTAGAGCCTGGCATGGTGAAAATTGTAATATCTTATACAAAGTTCTACTCCTCATCTCTCTGATCTCCCTAATCTTTCATTTCTTTTCTTTATCTGTTGATAGTGTTAATAAAGGTTTAATCAACCTTTATCAAGTTTGCATATACAGATACGACGAGATTATAAAATCAAAAAGTAATGCCAAATAACAACTATAGAAACTTCCATTCATAATCAAATTTAAAAATCTGTAACATGATCTCATTGTCAACAGCCATTTGGTAACTGACCTTATTGTAATCATACTTTTTCCATACTATAAGCTTTTCATCTTTGCCTCTAAAAGTACCCCACATACTACAACCAAAACATATTGCAACAACATTAAAGAAAAGGTCAATTGGAGAAGTCCCAGGGGCCATGAAGCTGCCATTTAAGCACCTTTACATAATTGTGCAACCTTGGGGATTTTCTTCACTGAAATAATCGGTGGTCACACAACATTTGCTCCCACGGTACCCGTATCCATAATTGTAACATGGACCGGGTGGTGGTGGAACAGGCCGTCCATAATCATAACAGGGAACAGGCCGTCCATAATCATAACAGGGAACAGGCCGTCCATAATCGTAACAGGGACCGGGTGGTGGTGGAACAGGACGTCCGTGCCCTTGATAACATGGCCCCCCACCATAGCCTTGGGAGCAAGACCCACAACATGTCCTATTTGGATACATAGGTATAGGTGGATAAGCTTGAACCGGTACAGTAGCCTCTGGGGCCTTGGGTTTTTCAACAGGTGGCTTGGGCTTCTCAGGAGCTTTAGGTTTCTCTGGCTCTTTAGTTTTCACAGCTTCCTTAGGCTTCTCGGGAGCTTTAGGTTTCTCAGATTCTTTAGGCTTCTCGGGAGCTTTAGGTTTCACCTCTTCTTTAGGCTTTTCGGGAGCTTTGGGCTTAGGTGGATCATCTAGTATCTGAATACTTTTGATAACCTTTCCACCTTTGCAGCAAAGTTTGTCACGAAGCTTCTCAGGGTTGCAGCACAACACCTTAATGGTGACTTTGCTGTTTTTAACATCATACACCTGGTCTCTGATTTCTGTTGCCATAAAAACCAATCCACACCACATAAGTTCAAGTTTCTTAGCATACATCCCCACACATATAAAACAACTAAATGACAAATATGTTTAAAACCTTAAACAGGACTAATTAAAAAGCAGGGGAAAGAAGGTAGTATTAATAAAATAGTAATTGAAAAGGTGGGGGGACTCACGAGGGAATTTGCAGAGGACTTTCTTGACCTTTTTGTAGCAGCTAAAACACTCCAAGTCCACCGTGTTTAACACCATTGTCACCACCTGTTACATGCCTCCCCGGGAACATATTAAGGCAAAACATGATGTTTAGTTATCATGATCCACAAAATTCAACATGCAATGGATTGATATAAACCGGTGTTCTAAAAATCAGTCAACTCGGACAAACATCGTATGAGTACTCGGAAATCGGAGGTGAACTCATTCCTATATAGTGAACAAATATTATAACTATCATGGATTACAAACTCAACATGGAGGAAAAAAGAACATACCTTTTCTGACATGGTAATGACTTGTGAAGGATGAGACAGGGGGAACTTGTTCTTGTTGTGTTCTTCTCTTTAATTCTCTAAGTGAATGTAACAGTGTATGTCGGTTAGGACAGAGAGATTAGAGATGCACATGGAGAAACAAAGACAAGTAGATGTAATGGCTTTAACATCAATCCAGCAGTCTGGTAGTACTCCTACCTTCTCTTAATCCTAAATTACCAAATTAGCCTCATGCAAACTACAAAACTAATTTTGTTTAATCACACTTGTAATTTAGTATTACTGCAAGCATGTTACCACTAATTAGCAGTATGCCAACTTCAAATATTATGATAAATGCTCAATCCAATCATTTACTATATACATGTTCTTATTGTCAAACTCCATGTTTCACATACATACAGTTTTCACTGCATAATTCAAAATATATAAAAAAGAAAAATATCCTAAATACGTAATTAAGATATTTACGAGAGTTATATGAATACGTGGTGTATTTTTAACCATAGAATTCTGAAAACAAACAGACAGACAGATGGGTGGGGGAGAGGACGGAGGATGATATAGTAAAAATTGTATGTATTATAATGCTGACCCTTTACGCTCCATTTTCATGTGATGTCTGATTGATCCACCTCACCTTCCTCTATACTCTAATTTTTTTAACTAATTTTGCTAATTAATTCGATTCATTATTGCAGGTGGGTGGAGCCGTGGAGGGGTGCTTAATCAGTTGGGTCAATTTCTAACTAATCATACATGCAGTGCTCCTTGACCTCGAGTCTTTGTTTTGTTTCTATAGTGGGACATGAAGGAGAATAAGATTTATAGTGATCTATAACTATATGTGAACGGATTTATATGATATATGTATGGAATATATATCTATATCTATGTATACTATTATATATATTAAAGACGAAATGAAGTTTGGTCGGTAGTCGGTCTGATCATCGTAATTATAGTAATGTTTAAAATAAAACACTTTTATAAATAGATAAATATCCATAACATAATTATAATTTGTTTAAATTTGGTTGGTAGTCAGTGTGGTCATCGTAATTATAGTAATATTTAAAATAAAATACTTTCATAAATAGATAGATATTCATAACAGAATTATAATTTATCTAATGGTTTCGTTAAAACAAAATAATTTATAAAATTCACTCGGTTGGGCTAAATAAAATTATAATATTAATCCCATGTTAAAATAAAAAATTAAAAGAAAACTACATATAGTTAGTTGGATTTGAAGAATCGGGCTAAAATAAAATAATAAATATTATTGATCCCGCTAAAAATATTATATTATTGGACCGGCTTGAACAAAATAAAAATTTGAAAGGAAATAATACATATTATCCATTCGATCTAAATAAAAATAATAATCACCCCGAGTTAAAATAATATTAAACAAAATAGTAAGTATAATTAGCTGGATTTGGTTGATATAACGGATATCAAGCTAACATAATTTTTTTTTCATTGACACATAAAATATTACGACTTGATTCATGTTTAAACATATTAAACTAATTAGTTGGATTTGGTCGGTTAACAAACTAATGACAATTTGTATACTATTGATCTCATTTAAAATTTACCTTTTAATTAAATATAATAATCTTTCGTTAACACACCAATAAATATCAATAACATATAAATTTCAATCATTACATTATTTTTTAAAATTATAGTATCCCTAACTTATATACCTCTGTGTATATTAATAAGTATTATCAAATTATATTATTAAAATTTTAAATAAATAAGTTTCATAATTTAAAATTTTTACATCAAATTAAATTCAAAAAATTATGTAATATTAAAAATAATCCGGGTATCGCACGAGTTTTGGATTAGTATATTTGATGGATAAATACAATAATACCAATGATAAATAAGAATCGTAGTGTGTATTAAGAGAAGGACTATTTGGATTTAGCCTAAACCTAACTTGATAAGGATCAGTGGAGGTTGTGGGCTTGGGTAAAACATAACTAGCCCATTGAGAAGTAGTTCTAAGGCTATAAAACCATATATGGACTTGATTCATATAAATATATGATATGTACGTCATTTGCATGAGTTACACACACATGTTTCTCTACTAATTATCAAGTAGAAGTATCATGTGAGACTGTTCGAGCATGTCTATAGCCGAGTAAAAATTATTTAATTATTTTATCTTGACTACCTTGCAAATTCAGTCCAATCACAATTTTACTTGTCATCGGATTCCGACAAATCGGGCATATACAGTTATTATAAATAAGCCTATTATCAAGTCTATATCTCAACATATTTCTTGTTGTTTCAACTATTTCCTTCAAAAAAAGTGTGGTACCACACAACAAGAACTAAGCTAATATTGGTAAATAAGATTGATTATGGGTTTAACTTGTCCGCAACAAAATTTGAAAGTACAAAACCACATGATCTCATCTCACGTTCATTATCATATAATTTATTTTAGCTGACTCAAATTAATCCAAATAAAAATAAATTTTAATCATCCTGCTCGATGAATTTAAAACAAAATTTAATAGGGTTAAAAATTAATAAAAATTGAATTAAACATGTTAATTGTTATGTTAGAATTTTGCATATAATTCAGCCAAGCCAATCCCTATCGTGGACAGAGACGGATTTAGGATGTGTTTAGCCGCCCAGTTTTTAATATAGTTTGACTAGTATGTAATTTGTATCAGTTGTGGTTACAGTTCAACTAATAATGCAGAATTTTGTGGACAGCTGACCAGAGTACTTCTGTGATTCTTTTTTCTTTGTTGTTTGATACTCCTTTCGTCCCTAAAAACGTTTTCTCTTTGTGTTGGACACGTTTGTCAATGCACACTTTTGATCGTTAATATTTTTAAATTCGTGTTAGTATTAAATATAAAAATTTCACTGGATTAAAGTACTGATAAATACGAATCCAACGAGATCACTCATGACTATGTTTGATATTATAGATTAGACGTAAATTAGTAGTCAATCGCTTATCGTGAACAATACCAAAAGTCAAAAGAGGAAACGTATATTGGGACGGAGGGAGTAGCATATAACTAGGCACCTAAACATAGAGCTGTTCGCGAACAAGCTCGAGCTCGGCTCGTTAAAGGCTCGGTTCGGCTCGGTTCGTTAAGGGCTCGAACTCGAGCTCGAACATAAAAATGTGTTCGTTAAGAAAACGAGCTCGAGCCGAGCTTTTGGCATGTTCGGCTCGAGCTCGGCTCAACTCGGGTCGGCTCGGCTCGGCTCGAAAAAAAATTATTATTTTTTTATTTTTTATATTTAATTATTATGAATTTTATATAGATTTTTTATAAATATTTTTAAATTATTGAATTATACGAATTTCAAATTATATATTTTAGTAATTTGAAAAAAATCAGATATTAAAATAAATTTTTTAATTTGATATTTTAATAATTAACAAGTGATTTGACTACTACTTCTAACTAGTATTTATTTCCTGATTGGTGTTTCAATTTTTTGAAATTATTTATAAATAATCCAACCGTATGGATGTCAAGATCTATATATTTAAGTGATATAATAAAAAATTTAGAAAAAATAAATATATTTGGTTTGCTATTTTAATTTAACTAGTAGTTTGACCAGTACTTCTATTTAGTCCCGTATTGATGTTTCGATTTTTTAAAAATATTTATGAATGATCCAACCGTACGGATGTTAATATCTATATATTTTAGTGATATGATAAAAGTTTTAGAAAAAAATAAATTTATTTTGTTTGTTATTGTGACAATCAACCAGTTGTTTGAACAGTACTTGTAACTAGTGTTTAGTCTCATATTAATGTTTCAATTTTTTAAAAAATATTTATAAAAGATCCAACCGTACGAATGTTAAGATCTATATATTTTAGTGACATGACCAAATTTTTAGAAAGAAATAAATTTATTTTATTTGTTATTTTGACAATCAACCAATTGTTTGAACAGTACTTAGAACTAGTGTTTAGTCTCATATTAATGTTTCAATTTCTAAAAAATATTTATGAATGATTCAACCGTACGGATGTTAATATCTATATATTTTAGTGACATGATAAAAATTTTAGAAAAAAATAAATTTATTTCATTTGTTATTTTGACAATCAACAAATTGTTTGAACAGTACTTAGAACTAGTGTTTAGTCTCATATTAATGTTTCAATTTTTTTAAAAATATTTATGAATGATCCAACCGTACGGATGTTAATATCTATATATTTTAGTGACATGATAAAAATTTTAGAAAAAAATAAATTTATTTTGTTTGTTATTTTGACAATCAACCATTTGTTTGAACAATACTTGTAACTAGTGTTTAGTCTCGTATTCATGTTTTGATTTTTTTAAAAATATTTATAGATGATCCAACCGTACGGATGTTAAGATCTATATATTTTAGTGATATGACAAAAAAATTAGAAAAAAATAAATGTATTTGATTTGTTATTTTAACAGTCAACCGGTGTTTTGACTTGTACTTGTAATTAGTGTTTAGTATCGTATTAATGTTTCAATTTTTTAAAAAATATTTATGAATGATCCAACCGTACGGATGTTAAGATCAATATATTTTAGTGATATGACAAAATTTTTTGAAAAAAATAAAAGTATTTGGTTTGTTATTTTAACAGTTAACCGGTGTTTTGACCAGAATTTTTTAATTCGGCTCGGCTCGGCTCGGCTCGTTTTGATGGAGAAAGCTTGTGTTCGGATCGGTTCGACTCGACTCGATTTTGTTCGATAAAAGCTCGTGTTCGGCTCGTTTGTTAACGAGCTCGAGCTCGAACACAAGTTTTTGTTCGTTAAGAAAGCTCGGCTCGGCTCGACTCGTCAGAAAAAAAATTAAAACTCGGCTCGGTTCGATCAAAACTCGGCTCGGCTCGATTCGTGAACAGCCCTACCTAAACATCA
Source organism: Apium graveolens (assembly GCF_009905375.1). Taxonomy (NCBI): domain Eukaryota; kingdom Viridiplantae; phylum Streptophyta; class Magnoliopsida; order Apiales; family Apiaceae; genus Apium; species Apium graveolens. Next base: position 195,005,432 of record NC_133647.1, read on the forward strand.
TACTGTCGAAAGAGGTTTTAAACTACAAACACTACAAAAAACAAGGGTAAATTTGACCGACCAAATATGATTGCGGCTAAATTTGACCGCCGGCGGTCATATTTAAGGTCAACCTTAGTTTATAGTCGGTCAGATTTAATTTTGACCGCAGACGGTCAAATTTAAGGTCAGCCATTTATTTGTAATTGGCCAAGATTTAATTTTGACTAACAGCGGTCAAAATTAATTTGGTCAAATTTACTCGGTCATATTTATTTTTTAGATCCCAAAAAAAAGAGAGGGAAAAATCCCGCCAAGATAACAAAATTTGATTGGTGCAAATTTGACCGCATTCGGTCATATTTATGTGTAGTCTTATTTAACTTTTTGGCGCTAAATTTCCCGCCAAAGTTAAACGAAATTATCATAAATAAATTTGACTGACGGCGGCCATATTTATAAATGTGACTGCTAGTGGTCAATTTTAAATTTAACTATTTTTCTATAAATTTGAATCAATATTAAATAAAGTATTAAAATCTTAAAAAATATTGGGGTACCAAAATTTCATAAACAACATATTAAAAATTATTTTAGTCGTTAGTCAAATATATTTTAGAAGTAGTAATTAAAAGGTGACATTATGTTTCTTCAAAAAATTATAAAAACAAACAATAGTCACTAGATTTTAAAATTTACAAAATATTTTGTATATTTAGTATGACAAAACATAAAGTACAAATAATAAAAATAAAAGTAAGATACGTGTAAAAATAATATCAATAATATATTTTATTGTTCAAATTCTTGTATGAAGTACATGATTTAAGAGTTGGATTTAGAGGTTAGGGTGTTAATGTATAGCATTAATAATTTTGTAAAACTTAAAAGATGCTAAGTATGTTAGTTTTAAAGGATACATGCGAAAATCGTCCAATTATAAACACATCATCTTAAAATAATAAGATGTCACATATCGATATGTATAATGACTTATCGATATATTAAGTTCTCTACATGTCTTTGACTTGTCGAGATCTCCAGTTTTTTATATGTAGAATGACTTGTCGATAGGATTTTGACTTGTCGATATCTCTAGTTCTCTTCATGAAGATTTGCCTTGTCAATATCTCTAGATCCCTACATGAAAAAATGACTTGTCGATATCTCCAGTTCAGTACATAGACTTTTTGACTTGTCGATGTCTGAGATCTCTACATGCATTTTGAGTTATCGATATCTCTTGGGACTTCTCTATAGGTCATTTTGTACTTCTCGATATCTGACTTGAAACAATTTTTCCAGAACAACATTATTCAAATTCAAGCCGCTACACTTATCTCTAATGCATGATCATGATTTGATCTTTTTCCAGAGGTTATTCCAGTCTAATCTACTTAATATTTTTACAGACTCAATAAGTACAATTACAGAATACAAATGTAGATTGACATACAACTTATCCTTAGGGTTGTCAATATGATTAAATCTTGTGGACGGCTTGTTGTTGCCCGAGTTAGTTTGATTTGGGCTAGTAGACTTTTACTTACTTTAGACTTTTACTAACTTCAATGTTATCCATGCTTTGCTACTCATGAACATGTTACATCTTGAACAATACAAATTTAATGAAAAATACAACAAAAACTATGAACTCTCTATATAAAGATATACATGTATATGTTAGATCTCAAAATAAAGAATTTTCAATGACTGTAAGGTTGTATTTTTCAGATGGTATGGTGTATATTTCGTGGATAAATCTTAAAATAAAGTACACTAAAAAATATTTACGGGCTAAGTTAATGTTCGAACATATTCACAACATTTAAGATCTAGACTCAGTCTCACAACTAATTTGTTATAATTTGAATGTAATGTAATCTTAAAGTACGTTAATCAAAGATAAGATAGAATGAACACCAATATAGAAACGTATATCTTCAGTTTAAAATAAATCAAAATACACTAATTATAACTTATCTAAATATGTAGTACACATATATATTATTTATATAAGTGTATCTCGTTTCAACATATAAAAACAATTTAATTATATGTATAATTTATTTTTTATAAAAAAATATATATTAAAAATGTATGAGACATACTATTCAAACTAAAAATTGTTTAATAAATAAGGGAATGATCCGTTTATATACTATTCTTAACTTTATCTGACATTTAATTGTTCAAAACTAACTCTATAAATATTTTAGTAATCATGTTTAAAGTGAAATAAATTGTCGCTATTTACAACACTTACATATTATGTGTATGATAAAAAATTTAAGTAATAGCGTGGTGTAGTGGTAAGGTGATGTGTTTGTGAATGTAAAGATTCAGGTCCAATTCCGCCCAACAACTTCTTTTATATAAATTTAAAGTACAGGGGTAAATTAGTCATTTTAATGAGACTTTTTAATCTCATGAATATTATCAGCATATTCTCTTATTATATATAAAAGAGAAGTGTTACAACTTGTAACATACTTGTAAAAATGTTAGATCAGAGTATCAAAATAAATATAATATATTTTTAAGTTGAAATATTACTTTAAATTACAAGAATTTGAAGTAAATTACAAACTGAATAAATAAGATACACGATTATATATGAATCTTTTATATAATGAAATTTAACAAATTAAAAAGAAGTAATATAGTAATAATATAAATATTAAAAAGTAAAATAGTATATGTATAAGTTTTTTTAAAAATAATATTAAAGATGTAAATATAGGAATTATAAAAAATATAAATACAGATAAGTAATTTGGTGCAGAAACACGCTGCTCCATCTCCTTGTCCAATACACATTTTATGAGTACACACTCCACAATTTACTCTCGCTCACTTTCTCTCACCATTCCTCACTCTCTCACTAGTCTCTTTGGTATCTCTGTTTTATCTCTTAGTGGCCACTGTTACCAATCTCTGCTATACAATTAGGGATTTACTTTCATAATTAGGGTTCAATTGAATTGGGGTTTCTTCAATTAGGCCTTGGTTTTTCAATTAGGGATTAACCTTCACTTATGTCTCTCTCTCTCTGATTTTACCTTTTTTCGTTTGGGTTTGTAATTACTGCTTATATTTTTGATTTTGTAATTGTAGATACGGCCCTTATGGTTGTGTCGATTAATGTCACCCTGATATATTTCCCTTTCCATGGTTTCTTTCTCTAAATGCTGCACTATGTCTTTCCCTTAAAGTATGTACTCTGAAGTTACTGTTAATGTTGAAAGAAACTAAAAACTAGCCCCCGGATTACTTGTGGTTTATTCCAGATAAGAATTCAATTACTATTTCTAGAAAACATAGCGAACTCATTAATTAATTTAGCTTATTAGTTAAAGTAACATTCGGCGCAGGCCTCAGAGTATATCAACCAAATTTTATGTTTTGTGTATCACTCTGAATAAGAGACTCCAGGACTGGTAATATTATTGTAAGTAGTTGAAGCCAGAAAGGTACTTCATTAGGATAACCTGTTGAAGTTGCAGGGAGCTGTACCTGCATATGTCTTAATTGTTCAATTTGGAGATGGTCCACCATGCTGTAATTTTCATGATACATCATTAGGTTATTGTGCTTTACCAGCCGATAGTCAATATCATATGGGATATTGATAATCAGGTTAAGTATTTTTATAATAAGCCTTGTATTTTCCTTTTGTCATAGGTTGGGACAAAGGTTGTTGGTGTTCCAGAAAGACAAATACAACCACACATGAAGTTTTAGGAGTGATGACCAAATGAGACACTCAAATTGTATGTACATATTGTTGAAGTGTAGTCTTAAAATTGTTGTTTCAATTATCACTGCCAAACCTACATGTATATCTAATGAGTATAGTTATGTTGGCCAAATTAGAATTTTGTTAGGTACTTATCTCTGGTATCCCTCTTCGACTTACTTGATGTCTCTGGAGCTGTGTTTCATGCGTAAGAAGTGTGTCAGGCACTGAAGTTGTGTTTCAGTGCTGCTTTTATGTTTTTAAGTGTTGGTACATTCTTGTTTAAAGATAATTTGTGTTGTTATTTTTGTAAATTATCTGGTATGACACGTATGTAGAATGATTGTGGTTCCCTTGACATCCAACTATAACCAGAGACATGTAAATATAATGGAATTTTGTATCCTCTTGTTCTATATATGTATATTTTATATCATCTTATATTTGACTTAAAACTAGTTACATTTGGCATTTTGCTTGTTAAATTTGACTTAAATCACTCGATTTTATAATTTGACCCGAAATTGAAAATATAATAATTTACCTACCAATTTTGACCAATGAATGTCATATTTATAAATTTGACCTACAAAAATGAGGGTCATATTTATAAATGTGACTCGAAAATGAAAATTGACTGCGAGCCACTCGGTCAAATGTGTAATTTTGACATATTTGACTGTAGTTGGTCATGTTTATGTATAAAGAGCAGGAAATTCGATTTTTTTAAAATTTTGAATTCAGGAGTGAAAAAATATAAATGACTATCGCCGGTCAATTTTAGACGGTCAAATTTAGTTAGTCAAATTTGAGCGGTCATATTTAGTCGGTCAAATTTAATTAAATTTGACCGATTTCGCTAAATTTCGCTAAATTTGACCAGCCTAAAAAAGACCGACACATTTCGGTCATATTTAACTAAATATGACCGCTAGCAGTCAATTTTAGTTAACTATGATTGAAAAATTTCGGTCAAATTTAGCCGTTTTTCTTGTAGTGAAATTTATTCATTACACATGTTAACACTTTGTCTCTCTAACTGGAATAGAGAACAATGCCCTAAATACGTATTTATAAAGAGCGATCTCCAGGGGATGCCTCTTTTAGCAATAAAAGCTACGTGACAGATTTAATTTCAAAAATATAGATTATTTGTAAAAAAGTACAAATTCAACGGAGACACCTGTTAGGTATATTTTTATATGCCGATAAATAAGCACGCTAAATTTATTGATTTACAAATTTTTAATCAAGTCATGTAATTACTGATATACTCCTAGTGTATTTACATTAAAAAAGTTTTTGTACTTATCTAAATATATACTTAGGAGAGTTAAGCTCATTGGAATAAGTTAATATTAAAAATAATTTGTTAAAAACACATTATGTGGTGGAGAAGAGGGATAGATATGAGAAAATATGGCTTGTTTATTTTAGGGTTTAGGGTTTGTAGTAAGTGATCCAAATTAAACTACCAATTACAAAGCTCATACTAAAAAAGAAAAGAAAAAAGAACATTGTTAATTAGAACCTCCTAAATTAACGGAGCAGTACAGGGATGATCAACATTGTTAATGGTCATCCACCAAAAACTCATTTTTCAGTAGCAAAATCTGCAATATTACCAGTACCACTCGTTACATTTATTTATACATGAATCCGCTCATCTGAACAACATACAGAGAAACATATGTTATTTACTTCATTTCCTCATCATCAATCTGCATATATATTATCAAGAACAAAATAAATATATTGACATGGAGATCAAGATTGTTTTGATTGTAACCCTCATTTGCAGTCTCATTTCTGTCTCTTCTGGGTTGAAAGCAACCTATAATTCTCAATTCCCACGTAAGTGTTACTCCCTCCCTCCACGGGATTCTTTACATACTTTTTTCTCATGATTCACACGCATTTTACGGCTACTATAAAATATACTTCTATAATTTATTTTTAGAATATTTTTTTCCGTGTAAAAGTTTAAACATTATATTTTTATTTAAAGAATATGTATTTAAAATTATTTAGAGAAATATATTTTACGGGAGTCTTCAAATGCATGCCGATTTCCTGTCCCCGATGTAAACAACCCAGTCCCACTGAGTGAGTATCGTATTTGATACTATGATATCTTATGACACAAAGACAAAGATACAGAAAAACAGTATCTGAAAATGCATTATAAGTGTAATTATCTGGTTTTACTGTATCAAGTACTTACTGAAATTTGTTTGATTGGATTGTTATGCGCAGCATCTCAAAAGTGTCCCGAGATGAAGGACTTTGGAAAATTTTATGCAGCCATCAGCCCAAAGTCAGATTATACTTGCGGGAATACGATAATGATTCAGTGTGGTGGTCAACCATATTGCAAGGATCCTGATAATTTGGTCAAAGTAAAAATTGTGGATAGATGCATTCCAGAATCTTGTCCTGGCAAGGATGATATGATCTTGTCTAAAGCAGCGTTTGATGAACTGGCCAACACAACGGAACCTGTAATAGATATTGAAATTTATTTATGAAACTGATATGTGTCCGTCTAATATTTATAGGTGCATACCTCATATTTATAGTAAACTCCAATCCCCTGTATATTCCTGTTTCGACAACTTGTATGTGTCCGCCTAATATTTATAGATGCACACCTTATATTTATAGTTGAACTACAATCGCCACGTATTCTTGTTACCCTTGTTCCTCTGGCGACTACATGATTCACAATAATATGTTGAGAATAACAATTAAGATTGTATAAATTCTTGATTTACCCCAAAAAAGTATTTAATTGATTCGATATTTTAAGTTTGATCTATCTTTTTATACTATTTTTTTAATCTAATCTTATTATAAATAAGACTAATATATTAATCCTATTAAATATATTGGAAACTTACATGGAGTATCTCAATGTACCACCATAAATTTTCAAATTTAGCCAAAAGACATAAACCTATTCTGCACCTACAAATGAGCGAATTTGTCAGAGGTGAAATTTGGTGTTCATTAAGCTTGCACTTCTTCAGTTATTGTTTCACTTTGACCGGAAACTTTCAGATGGACTCAATAATCATGAACTCAACATGAGTGAATCTAATGTCATGACAACGAGAAGGAAGATATGCGGATGCAATTGAAGTACAGGGTAAAGTAATGCAAACTAGCAACACATCTTGCAATCACGCCCTCGCAACTATTCACTTAGCAGTTGTGCAAATTCAGGCCTTCGAGAACTCTAGTGTGTTATGTCTACAAATTCTAGTGTATTAGCCAGATGCATATTTGTAGCAGGTGATCCAAATTGAACTTGTTCCATTACATTAGAGGAACTGATTACACTAGACCATCCTGTAATATATAGTTTTGTATAAGGTGCACTTTTTAAGAGAGTGCAGAACAATTATTCTCACTGTTCTTGTATAAAATTTCTTCTCACGTGCAATTGATATATACCAATTGCATGTATGTACCCAGTTGGCACACAAGGCTAGTTGCAATTGCACTAAATCATATATGTTAGAGTTGTAATAAATCATGTCAGAATAAAGATCTAGAACCTACACTCTGAAGTCTCTCAGCCAGATGTCTATTTGTAAAAGTCATCTAACAAGGTAAGATAAGCAACAATATTTGAGAACATTGTTAGCATAGAGATTTCTGCATTACCACTCATTATGTATACATGAATCAGCATATTAACAAGAGCCAAATAAATAAATAAAACTGACATGGAGATTAAGATTGTTTTTGTTGTTGCTCTTATTTACAGTCTCTTTTCTGTCTCTTCTGCAGTTCCTGGGATCGCAAGTTATAATTCAAATTTCCCAGGTAAATATATAAATGTACTATATAACAATCCCAACATAAATACAATTGTTTCTGATAAAATTAGTTTTGATTGAATTGTGGTGTGTAGCTGGAGCTGGCAATTCGTTCGTCTCGTGTATTTTCGTGTCGTGTACTTTCGTGTTACGTGTTATGAATGTCTATCCCAAACTCGAACCGTTAAGGATTCGTTTCGTTTCATATTCGTCTACCTTCTTTTCGTGTTGTGTTTCGTGTAATTTAAAAGTAATAATAAAAATAAAGATAAATATAATTTATATTTAAATATTTTGGTTTTAAGTCAATATATAAGTTATACTAACTCAAGTGCAGTCAAGTCTTGTAAAATTTAAATTTGAATCTATTTTGTATCTATTTTTTGTAAAATTATATGTAAAATAATATTGTAAGATATATGTATTCATATAATTATGATAAATATATGTATTTATTTATTTTGTATTTCATTTCGTGTCGTGTACCTAAGGGTAAAACCAAAACCGAAAAAAATGGGTGGCCTCTCAAAAATGCCCCGAAATCAAGGACTTTGGAAGATTATATGCAGCTGTGAACCCAAATGCGATGCTATGTGCATGCGGGAGGATATTAAGTGTTAAGTGTAACAATAAACCATATTGCAAAAATTATAATTACACAGGAGTCAAGATTGTGGACAAATGTATTCTAGAATTTTGCCCAAAGGAGAATATGATATGATACTGTCTAAATGAACGGGGAACCACAAGGGGTGTGATTTGTGAACATTGTTAATGCTCAACCGCTAAAAACTTCAATGTTCAGTTACAAATTCCGCATTACCATTCATTAATTACATCAGTACAAGAAACAGATGAATATCAGTTAGTTTACTTGTCATCAATCGGCTTATTAATTATCAAGAACCAAAAAAATAAGTAAATTGACATGGAGATCAAGATTGTTATTGTTGTAGCTGTTATTTGCACTCTCATCTCTGTCTCTTCTGCAGTTCCTGGGACCGGAAGCTTTAGATCAAATTTCACTGGTAATTGTTATAATTACGTTAGAAATTCTAAGGGTTGGCTCAGTTGGTTAAAGAGGGGATAAATATCCTCTTGGTCATAGGTTTGAATCCTTCGAATCACACAGGAGAATTTATGATTATGCCTCCTGAGTCAGAGTCTGTCGCTTAAATGCGGTTTACCTTGGTTAACGTGATTTGCAGGCTATTGCGTGAGACCGTAGGGTTTACTCAGTACGCACCCGAAGGGTAGCGGTTACGGATTATCTACGATAAAAAAAAATTATTATTCTTCCATTTCCCGCGAACTAGTGTATCTTATTAATATTTTGATCTCGGCCTGTACTTCACACGGGTCAGCACCTGCAACTACTGATAGTATGTTGTTATCTGTTTCACATGCTTATCAATTTTTTTTGATTGAATGGTTAGGTATAGCAGCTCAACAATGCCCCAAAATCAAGGACTTTGGAAAATTTTATGCAGCCGTGAACCCAAATGCGATGCAATATACATGCGGGCAGATACTAAATATTCAGTGTAAAAACAAACCTTACTGCAAGAACAATTCTGGTATGATGGCGACTTCCAATCCTATAGCAGTTAAAGTTGTGGACAAATGTATTCCAGGAGTTAGCACTGGAGAGAATGATCTGTTACTGTCTCAAGAAGCATTTCAGGAACTAGCCATTACAGATCAATATTCAATAGAAATTGAAATTAATATATAGTTTTGCAAAGAGTACACCAGTCAAGGCTTCTTAATAAAATATCACAGTGTTGTACTGTCTAATGAGGATCCCCTTACAAGAACCGGAGTCTATTAGCCAAATGTCTATTTGCGCCCCTTAATAAAATGACGTGAACATATAGATGTGTTTGATATCATGTGGCTCCACGACTATTAGCCAAATGTCTATTTGCAGCGGGTGATCCACATTAATAATATTAGATATGATCCTGTTAAGCTCAATTCCTATAACCATACGTTTTAGAACAACTGGTTACTAACCGGCAACTGAACCTATACCAGAAGTTGAATTGATGCACTTGCTTAATTCATGTCTCCTAATACATGAATAATGGAGACAACATATTTTGAATCTCTGTAAATGTATAATTTTGTTAAATGAATAAACATTTTCGATTGAACGTATTCATTTATTGAGATTTAACTCTATTAATTTTGCACAAATACGTAGATTAAGATTGAAGCTTCTTGCATTGTATTGAATAATATGTGTTTAATTATAATAAATTATGTCGTCGTAAAATTTATCACTTTTTTAGACTCACCGCAAGTTCGAATATATGTTGTTTAGATTATTTATTCCCACGGATTTTGAATATTTAACTATTTTGAAGTATAATATGTTCTAGAAGTCGGCAACTGATCAAAATTAATTATCGATTAACTTATAGACGTTAAATTAGGGTTGAGCATAAATTAGCCAAACCGACCGAAACCGCCCAATCCAAACCGTCCAAACCGAATTTCACGGTTTACTAACGGTTCGGTTCGGTTTTGGATTGACATTTTAAAAACCGAATTTTTTCGGTTTGGTTTCGGTTTTTACCTCCAAACCGACCGAAATAACCAAACCGAACCGAACCGCATATTTAGAATGAAATAATAGTATGCATATATTAGTAATGTGCAATTAATAATAAATTTACAATTTATAACATATGTGTAAACTAAAACATATAAAAGAACTAATCTTAATATTTTATTCTAAGATATTAATATTTATGTATGTGTTATATTTTCATTATTTTTATTCAATAAAAGTATGAGAGTTGTTCGCATCTTTCTCGTCTTCTTACCTTTTTTAATGTCTCAAAGTCATAATATTTATATAATCATTTTGAATATGATTATAATAAAAAATATAATTCTATAATATGAAACAAACTTTCGAGTCTTATTTACAAGTTCAAGTTTAATTTAATTTTTAACTTTGTTTTATAGAAATAATGGTTAACCGAAACCAAACCGAACCGAACCGTTTTAAACGGATTGGTTTGGTTTGGTTTTTTCACATAACGGTCTGGTTTCGGATTGGACTTTAAGGAAACCGCTAACTTCGGTTTGGTTCGGTTTGGACTCTCCAAACCGCCCAAACCGACCGATACTCACCCCTACGTTAAATAATCACTCAATTATGTTCAAATTGGGTCCAATTTTTTTTATTTATAAAATTGGTCAAGGATCGGTGAAAATCGGAGTAATCGGTCAAAAATCAAACTAATGTCGTGAAGGGCCAAAATGCAGAAAGTGCTAGTATTAGTAATTGGAGTCAACTCCATGAACCAATCAGCTATATTAAACCTTATAATAGAGCATTGAAGATAAACAAAGCAATGTTCATTTCACTACAAATTTTCACTATGCCTGTTTTTTTGGTGATCCTAGTCTTATTTCTCACAGTTGTAGCAAAATGGATGAGCTCAAAATCAGGTGGGCAAATTCTGAGAATGCCGCCAGGGCCATGGAAGCTTCCTATTATAGGCAACTTGCATCAGCTGATAGGAGTCTCAATGTATCACCATAAGTTTACAAATTTAGCCAAAATTCATGGGCCTATTGTGCACCTGCAAATTTGTGAAATTTCTGCAGTACTGATTTCATCACCCGAGCTAGCAGAACATGTTTTAAGGACAAATGAACTCAACTTCGCGCAAAGGCCTCAGCTTCTTGATGAAGACATTATACCATATAAAGGTTCAAGTCTGATTTTCTCTCCATACAATGAATACTGGAAGCATATTCGGAGAATCACCATGTCCGACCTCTTAGGCCTGAAGCGCGTTCAGACATTTAAGTTTGTAAGAGAAGCAGAGGTAGAGAATCTTGTTGAAACTATTTATGGATGTGCTGGAAATGTGTTTAATCTTAGCAAACATTTTTATACACTTTCAAACAACATCATTACTAAATCTGTTCTTGGTAACAAATCTATTCACCAAGAGGAGTTTAGAAATGCTCTTGATGAGATGACTAGTCTAACAGGTAACGTCAGGGTGCATGATCTGTTTCCTTCACTAAAATTTCTGCATTTTGTTACTTGGAAAAGGGTAGCACTTAGGAGGGTTTTTAAGCGACTAGACAAAATTCTTGACGCTATCATTGATGAACACAAGGCAGTGAACCAATCGCGATCAGAGGAGAAAGATTTACTTGATTTGCTCCTGAACGTTTATGGTTGCAATAATTCATCTTCTGGGCTCACAATTGACAACATCAAAAATTACGTTTTGGTATGTGCTTTGCTTTACGTTTTTAGCAAGCCTCGTCTGACCTCTCCATCCGTCTTTGTCTATTACTATTTCAAAATTTATGTTTGCAGGATATCTTTGCTGGAGGAAGTAAGCCAACTAGAGCAATCCTAGAATGGACTATGTCGGAACTACTGAAGAATCCAAGAACCATGGAAAAGGCACAAGCTGAAGTGAGAAGTAGTGTTGAAGGGAAGGGTAAAGTGGAGGAGGTAGACACTCAAAGTCTTCCTTATTTGAACTCGATTATTAAAGAAACATTTAGATTACACATGCCAGGTCCTTTGATACCAAGAGAAGCAAGAGAAAATTGTAAAATCAGTGGCTATGATATACCAATGAAGACCCGAATCTTTGTTAATCAATGGGCAATGAGCAGAGACCCTAAGTACTGGAGTAATGCTGAGAGCTTTGATCCGGAAAGATTTTTAATGTCTTCGACTGATAACATTCATGGCATGGAGTATATTCCTTTCGGAGCAGGTAGAAGAATTTGTCCAGGTGAATCTTTTGCTTTGGTGTTCATTAGGCTTGCACTTTTTCAACTATTGCTTCACTTTGACTGGAAACTTCCGAATGGAATTGGTCCTCTAGAACTCGACATGAGCGAGTCTTATGACATAACAACAAGAAGAAAGATTGATTTATATGTGGTTGCAGTTCCAGTACATGGTACAGTAATGCCAAATAGCAATGCATCTTGCAAGAACGCCTCACAACCATCCACTTAGCAGTTGTGTAAATTCCGCCTTTAAGAACTTTGTTTGTGATCAAATGTAGTTTTGTGATTTAGGGCAGCATATTTTTCTTTAGGCTGGTTTCATCTTTCATTTTATGTTTTCTGTAGTTTTCTTGTATTACTACATAGGTAATGTCCAGTAATGCAGTGCCGTGCAGTGCTAAATCAGTGGTGTGGAAAATGTATTTCAATGTTCAAGTTCAGTTCAGTATCGGTATTTTTCTCAGAAAAGTTACTATTTTACATATTTCGTAAAAAGAAGGAAAAGATAATAGATGCACTGCTGCTACCTGATGTTTTAGTCGATAAAACAGAGAAAAATAATTTTCAGATATCCTAAAATAATGACAGGTGATTGATAATAATGGTATCGTCTTATCTTTTTGTTTTTAATCGAGAGTTGTTACTTAACTTTGCGAATAATCATAATTTAATATGTATAAGAACATCTGATCTTCTGATAAGATTCAATCAAACATGTCAACATGTACTTAAATATTATAACCTGCAGCCGGGTTGTTCAGAGTGCAACATCAGGTTGACTGTATAGGGTCTCTGCAATCCTAAGATGTTTGTTTTCTCTCTGTATTAAAACATTCAGGCTAAGGTTATGTGGATGCATGTTCAATCAAACAAAAGAGTTGGTGTTTTTGAGGTTACATCTTATTGTCATCACAGAGCTTCAACTTGGCATTAGATTATCCCATGTTGTATTATCTAATTCATTGTTGGGACTTGGTACAGATAACAAATGCATTTGCTGATCTGGGATGACTGGTGGAATCCCTTGTCTTGCCATGCAAATTGCAATAGATTCGAAACATGACTTAATTCTATAGCTAGTTGCATCTATAACAAGACTTAATTTAACTAACCCTTGTTAGTAGTTGCAGAGTTGCATGGGCGAAACTGAATTTGCCAGATGTCTATTTGTAGCAACTGATCCAAATATTTGTTTACTGCTTGCAAATGATCTGATCTTTCGCGATGTCTCTTTCACTGCAACTTTTCTCCCTGTCACTGCTTTTTGTCATCCCACTTTTGGTTTTCACAGTTGTGAAACAATCTAGGAGATCAGAATTCCACGGCCCTAATCATAAACTTCCACCAGGACCATGGAAGCTACCTATTATCGGTAGTTGTCATCACCTTATAGGCTGGTCTGACCTATTTCATGTAAAATTCGCAGACCTGGCCTTAAAATATGGAATGCCTATCATGCACCTTCAACTTGGTAAGCTATCTTTCGTGGTTATCTCATCACCAGAAATAGCAGAAGAGGTTTTGAGGACTAATGAAGTAAATTTCGCCCAACGTTTTCAACTTATTGATGCAGAAAGTCATCCTTATCCAGACTGCAGTTTAATATTCGCTCCATACAATGATTACTATAAGCATATTAGGAGAATTTCTGTGACAGATCTTTTCAACAATAAGCGTGTTCTGTCACTAAAATCCCTAAGAGAGGAGGAGGTAGGGAGTCTTGTGGACAGCATACGTGATCATGCATCGTCCTCCATGCTATTTAATCTCAGTGAAAGCTTTTGCTTGTTAATAAACAACATTGTTACTAGGTCAGTCCTTGGTAACAAGTCTGATCATCTAGAGGAGTTTAAGTCATGCCTTGGAGATGTAATCAGTTCAACTAAAAGTTTCGGTGTAGATGACTTATTCCCATTTCTCAAATTTCTTCGTTTGGTTAATGGGAAAGAACGTCGGATGAAGAAAGTGTTTAAACGAATGGACAATGTTCTCAGTGCTATCATTGATGAGCACATGACAAAAAGGACAGTTTTAGACACCATCTGCGACGACAAGCCAAAGGATGAAGATCTACTGGATGTGCTCCTTGGTATCCAGGGGAGTGGTCAGCCTGCACTCACACATGACCACATCAAAAATCTCATTTTGGTATGCAACGCTCTAATATTAGTTATAAGTGCTCTCATTTTTGACATCACAATCACCATAGTTTTTGTTTTTTAAGCATTGAATATAGTTCTTGTTTTAAGCATTGAACTATAGTTATTCACCAGTCTTAAATTATTGCAAGTTTTAGACCTATCTAATATCATTTCAATCATATCTTTTAGGATATATTTGCAGCAGGGAGTATGGCTGTACGATCAATCCTCGAATGGGCCATGGCAGAACTGCTGAGAAATCCGAGAATCATGAAGAAGGCACAGGCTGAAGTCCGAGATGCACTTCTTGGAAAAATCAAATTAAAGGAGGAGGATACTCAAAACCTTCCTTACTTGAACTCAATCATCAAAGAAACCATGAGATTGCACATTTCGACTCCTTTACTGCCAAGAGAATCAAGAAAAACATGTGAAATTAATGGTTTCCTTATACCGGAGAAAACAAAGATCATAGTCAACATATGGACAATGGCTAGAGATCCTAAATATTGGAGCAACCCCGAATGTTTTGAACCGGAGAGGTTCACGATACCTTCAACAAATGGCATGGAATATATTCCTTTCGGAGCTGGAAGAAGAAAATGTCCAGGAGGATACTTTGGACTAACCAGCATTGAGCTTGCACTAGCTCAATTGTTGTGTCATTTCGACTGGAAACTTCCCCAGGATGTCGAACCTGAAGATCTTGATATGAATGAAGCTTCTGAGATAACTACCAGAAGAAAGAAGGACTTATATGTAATCGCAGTTCATGCATGACAAGTAACAACACATTTTGCATGTAATAATATTTCAACTGAAATCCATTTGTATTTGAGTGCAATCCCAAAATGATGTTTATATGAAGTCTCGTCAGTCAGTCAATCAATCAATCAATCAACCGTATCCAATAAATACCGTCCAGGACAATGTCCTGGAAGGTATTTCGTACACAGCCTTACCCTCATTCCAAAAGATAAAGAGACTGTTTTCGTAAAAGAGCCCCGACTTATGTGTACAAATATGTGTGTTCTAGGTACAAATTAATATATGCAATGATACATAAAAGTACGTAAAAATAAGTGAACATGGAGATCAAGATTGTTATTTTTGTAGCTCTTATTTGCAGTCTCATTTCAATCTCTTCTGGGTTGAATGCTGAAGGTGAACCAGTTGGCAAATCAGGCTATAGTTCTTACTTTCCCCGTAAGTATCGTTACACGAGAAATGCTAGGATCTCCAAAAGTCCTTATAAAAACGGTTTTAAAATACTTTGTCAGTATATTATTGACTATTATCTCATTAACTCTGTTCTAGAAATCACCGATTTTATCGATTAATCATTTCAATATGCTCTGTCGATTCGATTTTATAATCCGATTAATCATTGCACTTTTTTCTTAAATATTTATATTTAGTTTAATAAATTAATTATTTTTATATTTTATTAAATATATCCGATTAATACTCTGATTAATCACCAATTATCCGATTAATCACTAAAGGATTGCTATACCGAATAATGCCGATTCCCGCTTTTTTAAGAACAATGCTCATTAATGATATAAACCCCTATCCCACCAATATATTCGGGCCTTGAATAATTTTTGAAATTATTTTTGATTACATAGCACTACACTTATTAGATTAGACACTACAATATCTTACGAATACATGTTAGATTTTCCGTTGAGAAAATTTTATTAATTTCTAAAAAGTGTTAGATATGAAAATGATTTTCATTAATTAATATTATATATATGTCACGTTTTTCGATTCAGATAGTTATTTTATTTTACACAATTGATGGTGAAATCAGCGTTTGCTTCCGGTAAAAGCTGAAAAAATCAGTTTTTTCTAAAAGCATGCGGCACTTACTTTCTCACAGCAGTTTTGAGTGTCAAAAACATTTTTCTAAAAAGCAGTTTTTAAATTTTATTAAACAATTTTTTAACTGTTTGTTAGAGAAAAACTATTGTTACCGTATGTAATAACAATAACAAACACACCCTAATTAGACTTATATGCTTTTATCAATTGAGTTATCTTGTGGTATATATCATTTCTCAACAAAGACAGCAAACTTTGAATTGAAATGTCATTGGATTGCTTGGAAGCACGAGTGCGGGTGCGTGGTATAAGGAAACGGAAATTCGGCAAATTTAAAAATATGGGGATTCGGGTGTGAGAGGATTCGGAAAACATTAATATTATAAAGGTATATATTTTTATATATTTTTCAAGAGTTTCAATTAAATTAAACTAAATAATGAATTACATATGTTCATTATGAGTACATTATCGTTAAAAATATATATTATTATTACTTCATAATCCAACCGATGCAGTTTAGTATAGTTAATTAATTAAATATCCAAATAAGTAGTAAGTGTATTATTTTCTCTCACCCGTGGATGATAAAAGAATCTCCGAGAATTCTCTTGCACCCAAGAATCCGGTGCGCTGTGCGGCAAGTGAGTGAAAAATCTCTGTAATCCAATGGATTGTAATTATGGCATGCTGCAAAATTTCTTGAACCGGGAACACATGATGTCGCAAGATTGCATGAAATTAGACCTTATGAAGACCATCGTTTCATTGAAGAAAATACTCTCAAAACATCTGTTTGTATTTATAGTAAGTAAAAAAAAAAGAGTGAAGTGAGCATTCACTTGCTTTACAAGACAAGATCCAAACAATCACAAATAAAATAAAGGCAAGATTCTTAAAACAAACACATCTAATTCTTGAAATAAGAGAGAGCATCTTTCCCAAATATGTTATTCATCTGACAGCAGAGAAGATAATCTTTCACAGTTGTTTTTCCATACTTAGGAGGATTAGCCTCAGACAACAACTCTTGAATAGGTTGATACCTCTTCAAAGTAGGATTCAGACCTGTGTAAAATATGCATGCTACTGATATTCTTGGACCCTCATGCTTTGCTACTACTCTGTGCTCTGCACTAATGAACTTGTCGTTTGTTATAAGCTGCAAAACATTTTCAAAATTCAAGATATGAGCAGCAGGAACAACTCAGATTATACTTCAAGCAAATAACTTCCAGATCGTATAAGTTTACGATCACAAATGCATGAGCTTCAATGTGTATTTACAGCGATATTGTTTGATCAAGTGAAGTTTAAGCGATATTTAAAGAGGATATTGAGCTGTAATGTTGTGTAATCAACTCTACTATATGATACTCCAGTGCATGAAATAAATAAAAGTGGAAAACAGAATGAAATTTGGCATAATTTTCTTCGAGATGAGATTTAGAATCTACGATATTTTAAAGAAAAAGTAAATAAATTACTCGCCTGCAAAAGATCTCCAATATTGACCAGCAAAGCTCCGGGACAAGGAGGAACATCGAACCACTGATTGTTGTGTACAAATTGAAGGCCTCCAGTGAGGTCTTGTAGAAGCACTGTGATGAAGGTAGGGTCTGAGTGCCTTGAAGTTCCCAGAGTTAGCTCTGGCTCCGGACATCCCGGATAATAGTGGCCGAGGATGTTGAGACCCTCACCACAACCAAGCTCGATAAGCCGTTCTTTACTGAGCCCCAGAGCCTCAGACAACACTTCAAGAATTGAGCATCCTAGCTTCTGAACTTCCTTTATAAAGTCTAGCAGTATATCTCTGTTCAATAAAAAGTTTAGCAGATTCAAATTTTGCATAAAATTAACACAACATAGATAAATAAACAAGTTTTGTGGAAAACAAATTTTCGAACTTTTTAGCTCAGAGCTCGGAAAAACAGTTGAAAAAACACACACCTGCATATTTCAGGCAATTCCTCGGGTTTAGGAAGTGTGGGAGCTACGGGAACATTGAAGGTATCCCTCCAGTTTGTTGTTGAAGATCTGTAAAGGTTAAAATTGCAGTTATACACGAGCTTTCGCCATGAAATAGGCTTGCGTGTGTACCACATTTTCTTCTCGTCAAAATCTTGCTCATGGAAGTCTCGGACACCTTTCAGCATATTCTCTAAAACATCAAGTGATATTCCATGATTCACTACCTGGAAAAAACCCCATTTTTCTGATGCATCTCCAACTTTTTGAATGATCTCTTTGCGACGGAGAAGGTCATCATGGATGCCAGTAAGATCTATGACCGGAGCATTGACTTTCGGAGTAATATCTGAAACAGGCAATATACCTGTGTCATCTTGTAGTGGTTCAATGAAAATACGAGGGATCTTGGTGATTCCGGCATCAACGAGGCCCTTTACTCCGGCTTTCGTATCATCAAATTCCTTTAGTTCACTTCCTCTGTCATAGTTTGTGGATATGTTGTTGGATGACATCGTTATTCAGAGCAGTTGAACTTTGTACGTGAATGAGAATATAGGATTTAAGATACCTACTTCAGTTGGCTTGCATCTACTTAACTAATAGAACTAATAAATCTCTCTCTCTCTCTCTCTCTCTCTCAAGGCTCTCTCTCTCTCTCTCTCCCCCTCCCTCTCTCTCCCTCTCTCTCTCTCTCTCTCTAAGTTTCTGAGCTGTGTCTGATGTGGCACACATTTGCATAAGAGGGTAATTATTCATAATATTTCTTTGTGTTTACAAAAAAATTGGAATTTATCATATTCAGTATTTGAGAAGAAAACACGCTTTTGTTGTTACTGTTTAGTTGTAGAGTTGAGTACTTTAAATGAACGAGACTAATAGCAATATCTATTTAGGGGAGCTCGTTTTGAGTTCTGGAGATCGTTTACGAGCTGAACTTGAACATTACTTTTAAGACCAGTCAAGCGCCAAAACAGCAAACCTCGCCCGGTTTTGTTTACAACCCAAGTTGAGATGTTCTAATTATACAATATACAGAACTACTGATCTTACAGTTGGTAATTATCCCGTCCTGATCGTTATACCACGCAATCAGCCATTGAACAAATGGTGTTTTAGCTAATATTACTCGTCGTCCACTCCACTTGCCTCGGGCTGCTATCTAACAGGGAGAATTCACCATTACTTAAAATTGGCCTCGGCCTCTTCTTCAGGACCATGGGGGGAAGTGGACTATCATTTGTTGTCAAGCAGCTGTCAACAGAGCAGTCACCAATTCTAGCAGGAACACTGGTAGAATTTTTGCTTTCTAGAGTTGCAGCAATGTCAGACAGCGAGGGGACTATCATCACTTGCTGACAATCATTCGCTACCTTTATAGCCAGTTCAGAGAGCTCTTCCCTGGCAGCTTCAACCCCGACAGAAGCCAAAGTATGGTCATTGAGGGCCTTGCAAGCTTTTTCAAGAATTGACTGCAAGTATTTCCCTTGTGCTTCGATTCGTAGCTGAAGTCTGTGTTGCACCTGATTTCAGTAGACCAAAAAAGGAATTTATTAATATTTGGACCTGGAGCATGACTAGTTGTCAGGAACTATTCAGAACAAGAACCATTATAGAGTCTATTCATCCAATGTTTTAAAATGCACTAGGCAAGGCTTGGTGATGAAGGAACTTCAACCACCTAAGCTGTTCACTAGGGAGAGTCTTAGGTGGGCGCTTGCGGCTGTGAACTTTTTATTATCTTGTTCTTAATCGTGTTGATGGAAGGAGATTGGATCTCCCAAGTGATTTCCCAGGTCAAGTCTTAGGTGGGAGTTTCTGGTGTTGTAAGGTTCTTTTAAGTCTTACTTTTGGTAGTGGAATTGTTGATTGACTTAGAAATGGTACAACTTTTTTCAATATTTAGGTTAATTATCAATATAAAGGACCTAGCTTCTATTAGACGACCATCTAATTATGTAATGGCATCCAGATCTTGTATACAGAGGATACTTCTATAATTGTCTAGCAAGTTTAACGTCAACTATGAAGCCTCTAGGCAATCTTTCAATCATGTCGAAAATATAATAGGTATGCTTGGAACCTCCTTGTAATCATGTCCAGAAATACGATTTCCCACGGCATCTTGGTTTGCTATCTCAGTTTCCTCTACCAGCTAACTTTCTGGACATATAGGAGTAAGAACACAACCTGCATGTTAATTTCTGCTTTAAATTTATACCCATTGGTGAAGGAAAATCAGTGGCTAGTATCTGGAGGTTTTGGTAAGGAACTTCACAACAATTTTCCTTTTCCAAAATACCCCAGATTTGCAGCATTTCCCCTTACGATCTGTCCATTTATCCTCTACTCACTTGATAAATAATTTAATCCCACCATCTTTTTAAATTAACTCCTATATCAACCACACACTATCAAATGCATCCAAATTTCATTGGTGGGTACTATCATCACTCATTCTTTCTATAATACTCAATTTAAAAGGATAAGTTAGAACAATCACATAAAGTCAACACTTATTTTATTAATTGTTTACTGTCAATCATTAACAATGTTTACATAACAATTATGTATCAACAATCATTGCAAATGAGTTAGGCAGGACGGCATAATATTTTATGCATAAAACTAACCTCTAGCTGGTCATGCAGCCGTCTCTGAACTTCCATTTGAACTCGCAAAGCCTCAGTAACATGGTAGCCACTGTTACACAAGAGTAATTAAGTTATTTTGAAAGAAGGTTACCAGTGTGACTACAATAATATGGAATATAAGAGTCATACTCGTTCATATTTTGTGCCATTATTCTAGACGATGCTGATGTAGATGTATCTGTTTCATGGCTCTCTGCGATACATGAAGCTGCAATTCCACCTATACATTGGTAATATTTATTAAAATTTACAGATAGTGTTTACTTGTAATAACAAACTCTGTGCTCTTGTTTAGCAGTGTTTCGTTTGCTTAAAGAATACTACCATATTCTTCTTTAAGTCCAATTTTCACAAAAAAAACAAACAAAAGGGCTTTTTAGCATTACATTATTATGTGTGCTACAACCTTAAATCCGATATTGCATTGGGTTGTATGGACATTGTGATCTGTATGAACTATCCGGTCATGGAAGCGTATATTAATTTTAAGACAGAAAATTGAACTAATACCATCTTTAGAATTCTCAGCTAACTCCTTGCATGATTGCTTCCCCAGCCGGTATTTCTGCAATGAAAAGATGACGGATGAGATACAGAGAGTTATTCTTTTCAAACTGATACTATTCTATGCAGAGAGCACTGTAGGTGCAACTTAACAGGTAGCAAGAAGAAATCAGTTTAAACTGAACTATGTTTAAATTAAAGCTGATATCAGCATAAAGATATTATAATCTGTAGGTTTTAAAATTTGAAGGTCGTGGTCAAGTGCTTAGATGCTATCTTGCTGATGCGGAAGCCTGTGTACTGAGTCAGCCTTTTTATTTTTATGGATTTAGCTTTATTAAATATTTTATTCAAATAACGAGAGTGCATTTCTAATCCTTGAACTACTATCTTTCTTATAAAAAAATTGTAATCTAATCTAGGAAATCATTTCAGTATTTAAAATAACAGAAACTATAGACCTGAAGATGCGACTTTAAATGATATAGGGTAAGGCCTTTGACCCCCATTGTTCTCAAAATCGTCTTCGGTGTTGCCTCTGTAATAAAATCCAGTGTATTGAAAACCATGTTAGCTCACATAATCAACATGAATGCTTAGAATATCACACGGGAATTTTTTATTATAATGCCAGAGGCAAAATCTGTAGACCAGACAAACTAACAAGTTGAATTATGTAATGAAGAAAAATAAGGTACAATATCATATAAGGGTAATACAAAGTTGTCTTGGTTGCTTTCAATACTAAAGCCAACATAATTTTAGAACATGGATCTTAATAAATCCTTCGATGGCAAAGGTTTCCAGCACGGTACATGCTGCTCAACTGGAAGTACAATAAGTATCTTGACCAGGTTTAACATTGGCAGCGAAGGAGTGAGCCATTATAAAGTTGGCAGTCTCACCTCCCTCGGACTGTTCCACTTTGCTTTCTTAGTTATGGTTTCAATTTTTATTGGCTTTGAACTATTGAAAAATTCCCAAGGAGTGTACATTTTACATCATGCATAGGTTTCAGATCCCAAGCATAAAATTCAATTCATCTGAGCTGACAAAAAAAAGTTCTTGTAAAAAAAATTCTCAAAATGCTGCTAGATACAACAGTTGAACACTGCAAGCCAAATCCGGGTAACCAAGAAAAAACAGAATAGATTTATGCATATACACTATCAATGTTTAAACTAAATATATATTACTTTTGATAAGAAATATATGATCATGAATAATTAATAATTATAGAAATAAACGATCAAAAGTTTTTTTTTTGTAGGAGAACATTATCAGTAGTTGCAACGATATAGTGTAGACTATTGTATGTACACTACTGAACTGTAAAATTACAGAGATCTTGGGTTACATATTAGATATCTACCAGATATAGGGTCTTTAGTTAAACAAATCAATTTTGAAATAAAAAGAAGGCTAGTGGTAGTATTAGGTAATTCTGCAGTAAAAGAGTAACAGTAGTAAGTTTAGGTTGTTTAGTCTAAAGTGGTACAAAATTAATCACTACTTCCTTTTTTTATTTTCTACTTGCATGACTTCCATTTCATACATATAGTAGGTCCAGCTCGATTCTTTTTTGTATGTTACATTTATTTTTATTTTTAAAATTATTATTGATGTTACAATTATAGTTGATATAGAAATTTAACTACAATATTGTAATATTCGGATGTTTCGCAGGCCATCAACATAAAAAGTTTGTAGTTTTGATGGAAATGAGAAATGTGAATGAAGGGGACGACTAGGAGAATGAAAATACAATAAAATTAGTTTCTAGTTCCAAAGGGGTAAGTCTCTATTGAAACACTAATGCATAACATTAACATTCTAATTATTGTTAACCAATATGAAACTTCTTGAACCAAAAATATCTCTAGAGTCAAAATCGAGATAACAATCCAACAACAGTAAGTTTAGGTTTAGTCTAAAGTGGTACAAGGTTAATCACTGCTTCCTTTTATATTTTCTACTTGCATGACTTCCATTTCAAACATTTAGTAGGTCCAGCTCGATTCTTTTTTGTATGTTATATCTAATTTAAAAAAGAAAAGTTGATACAGAAATTCAACTGCAATTTTTAATATTCGGATGTTTCGCAGACTATCAACATAAACAGTTTGTAGTTTTGATGGAAATGAGAAATGGGAATGAAGGGTCCGGAGAATGAAAATACAATAAAAATTAGTTTCTAGTTCCAAATGGGTAAATCTATATTGAAACACTAATGCATACCAATATACCATTAACGTTCTAATTCTTGTTAACCAATATAAAACATCTTGAACCAAGAATATCTCTAGAGTCAAAATCGAGATAACAATCCAACAACTAATCTTCTTACAACAAGTACATAAATATTACATTCATTAACTGAAAATTAACAAGTACTGCAAAAATCTTACATTCATTAACTAAACAATTTCAAGAACATTAAAACACACACTGACACTCACAATATAGGAAATGAGAGAGAGGGAGAGAGAGAGTGAGAGAGGGAGAGAGAGAGGGGGGGGGGAGGGGGGAGAGAGAGGGAGAGAGGGAGGGAGAGAGAGAGAGACTCACAATATAGGAAATGAGAGGGAAAGATAGAGAGGGGGACAGAGAGAGAGAGAGATAGAGAGAGAGAGAGCTAACTATCAGGGCCACCAAGTTGAGAAACAGCATCAACAAATCTATCATGGAGCTCTGAAGTCCATCGAAGTCGAGGCTTAGGATCCGAGGTCAAAACCAAACGTGGGTCACCACCACCAACAACATTCGACCCATCTAATGAACCATGAAACTCACCTTCCCCATCTATTTCACAAACTGAATGAATACCAGAGTACATATCTTCTTGATTTTCCGGCGAGGTGAGAGAAAGAGTTGAAAAAATGGAGTAGAAAATGTGTGTGTGTGTCTGAAACAGTGACAGCTATGCCATGTCCATGTGTTGCTGACTGTCTCTGTAGGGTCTGTCCTGTCTTTACCAATTTCTCTCATTTTAGTGTTACTTTTCATTTACTACTAATTAAATTAATCGAATTTTGACTAGATTAGTATTATTACCAAACATTTAAACGAACAATATTAATGATTTCATTTTCTAAAACGACACTGATAAATTCTAAAACAAATTCACCGAACAATATTAGTCGTGTACACATGAGGGTTTTGACCTGTTATTCTGATATATATCGTATATATTTATTCCACAAATACAACTTTTGTGAAGGTAGATCGGCCAAATCAAGATGAGACGGGACGGACGGTCAGAGGTACCCACGCTACAGATGTTACGTTTTCCGTCAAGTCAACATGTCAACTCCGACAGCGTGTCAGTACTCTCCACTATTATGATACAAGTGATAGCCCGATTATTAAAGTGAATCTTTGATACATACCAGTGATCAAAGTGATACTTAACCCGATATTCATATATAAGAATAAGAGATTTGAAAATTTTGGAACCCTGAGTAACCGAGGCGCAAGTCATGTTCGTCTTCTGCGAGGTTTGTTTGGAGCAGGGAGAGGGACGCGAAGGGGTTCTCTCGTGCCACTACTGCAGAACTTAGTTACATAAAAATTTTCATCACTTCAAATAGTAATGCCTCTATTTGTAAGGACACGAGGGCCACTGCTCAGGTAAAGGGTCCTGAATTAGCACCCATTTTTAAGTGGCAGCAGCCACTTTATTTACAGAAGAATAATGGAAAGAAATGGTCAAAGCAAAGTGCTCAGTGGAAGACAGATGATTCTTGAAAAACCCTACCATTGGTTAACAATCAACACAAACCCCACTTCAAATGTGTTTATCAACCACCACTTTTCAGGTAATGTATTCAAAAGAGACGCACATGAATGTCATTGTTTGTGACCTAAATCTCATGGCTACTTGGAAACTGTCTTCTTGACAGTATCAGTTACATGACCTTCATAGGGAAACTGACACCTTCCCCCAAGAGAAATCCAGAAGTCAATTTTTCATTCTTCCCTGCGGAGAGTCGAGACTTCGGTTCCCACAAGGATTAGTGAGTGAGTTTGGGTGCGTCCACGCCAAAAACCAAAAACCAAAAGGAAAAGGGGCAAGTGATGCACACACGGGACGGGATTGCGTTATTGCAATGCTCAAACCGATAGAATGGGATGACAAGCAACCAAACAATGAACTTAAATGTGATACAGTGTTAAGCTGGTACCAGAAGACATCTTAAATATTACTACCATTCTTTCAATAAGAGTCCCTGCAATCTGCATTATTGAAACTGAAGCAAGTTGCAGGTCTCCACACACTATTTATAAATGTAGGCAGAATACATACATGTACAAAGTTACTTGCAAGAAGATGAGAGGTGGAGATAGAATACAAGCACATAGAGATAAACAAAGCAAGATTCTTCCAATGTATTTTTATACCAACATAGCAGCCCCACAATAAGGTATAAACAACCACTTTCACTAAAAGATGAAAAATAAACATGTGGGCAATATGGGCCTCCATCACAATTATGGACAGACACATCTACAGTTGATGGCAGATTCATTGTCTCACAAAAATAATTTGAAGTCCAAAAGTGAACCATGCATTGCTGCAGGCAGAGCAGAAGATGATGAAGGAAAAAACAAAAATAGAAGAGAAAAAAGGGTAATTTTATTTATTAAAGTAGTTCATAAAACAGTTCCCATCAGTACAAGTATAGACAACAGAGGAGAGGAGGAAAGGACATCACTAGATTAAGAAGAAAAACATCTACTAATAATTAGCTTTGTACCCACTAACACTAAACAGTTTAAACTTACAACAGAGCTACCTAACCCTAGCATTAGCAGTCTTTCTTTTCCTCCTCTTTGAAGATTGATCTGTTAAACAAAGGACCTTGTATCTGGTATGTAACTCAAGATCTCTATAATGTTACAGATCAGTAATCTACATTCTATAGTCTACACTTTGTCAAGGGCCAGCCCTACTATCTTTACAGGTAAAACAAGGGTAAATGGAAAATAGATTTACCACCAACACCATGAAGTGACTTCCATCTTTAACTTTCAACAGTTAATATTAGATTAACAGCAGGATGTTAAAGTCTTTTATGGGTCCACTTTAACCCATTCATACCGTCCGGGAAGAGGCTTATCATTTACAGGATCATAGTTGTACCTGAGAGTATAATATGTGTATCGTGTTAGCATATGGTAGCATAAAAAATCCTTGTGGCTATACTAAAAATGCTATAAGTAAATTGTACTTCTCTTTGAATTCCTTTTGCTGCTGCTTTTCAGCACTAGAGAAAAATGTGTCCATATCATTTGCCATTGGTATGTGTCTTCCTGTTGAATTTTGTGTTGTCCGATTGCCGTCGATCAAATTTACAGATTTGGTAGAACTAGGGGTTCCTACAGTGTCAGGAACCCTTATGAAACTGCATGGAGTGGTCTCCCTAGTTCCCCTGCAAGAGGCACAATTTATAGTAAAAATTATTTACTTAATTAAAGAATATATACAATACACTTTGTAACGAAAGCTCCTATAACATAACACCACAAATGAGAAACAGCAGCAACCAAAACGATTTAGTAAAGCCAATAAATTGCTATATTCGAGGACCACAAAATTCACAGTACACACGTTAAAAAAAAGGGAACCAAAGGAAAAAGCAAATAAACTTTCATAACATTACACATCCACTAAACCAATCATGCAGCATAGCCCCCACCTAAATTTTAACTGGTTCATGGCCTACCAATCATTATAGCCTTTTGAAAATTAAGGACCCCAAAACAAAGTGCATTCATTCTTGCTACTGCAGGTAATGAAAGCTTTTGATTTCATCATGACTTTACTATGTAATTTGAGGGGGAAAAAGGACTCTGTTAGTGAATATCTATATTCTGTTGCAATCAGCATCATATCAACATAGGACATCAAATTGCTGTTAACAAGGCATCATACATGATACATGTAAAAAATGTAATACTCTTCTAGAGGCTACAAAGACTTCAATTTTAATAGAAAAAAAACTCACTAGAAAATATTAAACTAGGAAAAAGCAACAGGCATACTCTAGAAGACTGATTCTATTATAATTTTGATATATCTCCCCCACAGATGTAGCGAAAGAAAGAATATCCTAAACCACAAAGATGAAAAGCAACATGGAGATTGACAGCTTAATTGCAAAACCAATTAATAGACGGTATAACAAAGGCCATATAAGCAGAACAGCCAAATTATGGAGCAAGGAGTAGGACAATTGCAGTCACAAACAAATAGATAAAGAACTAATAATTGATGAAAGAGAGAGCTGATTGTAAGTTCTTATAATAACTTATCTCCTCCAATTCTTACTACAAACAAGGCAAATGGTGAAAAGTGAGGGCAGGCACCATGTAACAAAACTGTATCAGACTCTTTAATACAACAAACAGTAATACAGATATATAAGAAAGTCTAAAGAAATAAATACACAGCTGATCCAGCTAATTGCTTAGGCAATAATGGGTTAGTACATTTAACAGGAAAAAAAATTTGATGCACAACAACTGAAACAGAGTAACGAAGCCAAAAGAAGGCAATACAATTTATGACAGCCAAAAAGGATGTTTGCAATCAAATATGTAACAAATACAACAAACACAGCCCAAGAGGCCTCCTATATACCATGGGAGTCTAGAAGCAAGAAAGCATATTTATCGCATCTTTTACCTCATTATATATTGTAATATTCTTTTTAAACTCTTACCTTCTCTTAATATCAAAAAGCATTAACTTGACTACACAGTTTCACAAGATAAGAATCATCAAATTTAGACCAACATGCAGTTAATTGTAAAGATCGTAGACATGGAATATACAAAAAGCAAAGAAATCAACAATTCATGAACTCCATACCACATACAATTCAATAAAAATCCCTACATATACCTTTGCATTTCACATAACAATAAACAACATAAAAACCTTCAATAAATATATCGATCTTTTTTACAAATTTCACAGAACAAAGGTAAAAAAATCAAGAAAAAAATAGCACCAAGAACCACAAGATCAAATTTTTTAGGCTAAAAACAGATTATTAACAAAACAAAATAAAGAAACTAATCATAAATTTAAAGACTTCAAATAAAAAAACTAGCAACTACACATAAAAATAGAGAACATGCAAAAATCATAAAAATCAGATTTAAAAATAATTAGTTCAAAACAAGATCAAATTTTTAGGGCTAAAATACAACAAAACAATAAAAATAAACACAATTCACCTTTCTCTGCCATCAAAATCAACCATATTTTCCCCAAAAGAGCCTTCAATTGGACCCTCCACGTCATCTTTCACCTCTTTCTGACTCACCTCTCCACAACCCGACCCAAAATTACCCGACCCATCTCCCAATCTTGACCTAAAACTAGGGTTTGGCCTTCTGGGTCGCTTCAAATCAGCCCCAATTACAATTTTCTGAAGCCGGCGGCTTCTTAGCTGAAGATAATCAGATGGGGTTTGTAAAGCTAGGGTTTTGGCTCGAGTACGGACACCAAGAGGGGAGTTTTGTTGGGTTGCTTCGTGTTTTGCGTTTGATTTTCTCAAGTACTTGCCCATTTTTGTGATTTGGGGTTTGTTTTTACATCAAGATTGAGGTGGGTTTTGGGTGGTTTGGAGAGAAAAGCAGAGGTGGAGAGAGAGAGAGAGAGAGAGAGAGAGAGTTTGTGTGTTTTTTTAGTGTGTGCAGCGGAGAGAGAGAGAGATAGAGAAAGACAGAGAGAGAGAGAAGAAAATGACAGTTTATGAGGGGATGTACGCTACTTTTCAAAATGTTGTATTGGGTAGACTTTGGACAAATAATTAATTTATGAACAAATTTATTTAGGTGACAATTTTTGAAATCATTAAAACTTAAAATAATGAGAAATGCGATTAACTTTTGGATTTTTTTGAAAAATATCAAAGGTCAAAAATATTGTCATTTTAAAAAAATTGTTATAATATTTTCATGTTTGAAAAAGATATTATATTTTTTAAAAAATAAATTAAAATTACGCTTTTCATATTTGAAAAAGATATTATTAATTAGATGTAATTTTCAACGAGTTTATACAAAAAAAAACCCGATTTAACTAGTTGAATATCTGTTTGATTTTAGTTGCAACATATTTTTACAAATATTTTCAGAAAATAGCGAAATCATAAAAAAAAATAGAAACATTAGTATTTTTGATAATTTTTCTTAATTTTATATTTATTTTTTATCTATAAATTTATACAGAAAATTTATAGATATTAACGGAATTTTCCATCTGTTTATTCAGGTTAAAAATGTATTGTTCTAATATGTTATAACCGAAAAAATACTAATTTAATAAAATTATTTGTCCATGAAACATTCATTTATCGAGATTTTAATGTACAAAACATAAATTACTAGTTTTTTTTTTTGAAAAGTTAGTTTTTTGAAAATTGAATATTTACCCAAATAATTATCCCCGATATTTCTCCCTTTTTTAAGAAAACCGAACTCGTGTATTAATTTTTTGAGATATCTGTATGACTAAATGCTTAAAAAAGTTATATTTAGTCAATTTTTTAACTTAATTTGAAATTTTCAAATTTTAAAATCAAAATGATTCAATCAAAAATTAAATAAACTTTTTGATTAACCGAATAACATATTTTTATTTTTTAATCGAAATAAATGATATTTGTATTGTCTATTTTTTGTTCTAATTATTCTCAAATGGAAGGGTACGAAGATACAAACATTGGATTCTCTTTTTCAGTGGCCACATGGCAAGTACAATTTCTGCCTCATTTTAATATTTACTCCATTTTCTAACATTTGAACTACCGAAACTGGGTCCCACTTATTCCTCATCCTCATCTCATTTTGTTTATGATGTCATTCGTTTGTTTGTTTTCTTATGATTTCTTTTATTTTGTGCGGATTTTGTAAGTTTCGAAAATATAGCTTTGATTTGTTTTCTGAATATGATAATGTTATTTATTATATGAATATTGAAAAAAATATATTATATATTTAATGATTTCTGAGGATATTTATACATTTTTTTTTCATATTTGTTCCTTCCATACAACTCAGTTCTTCAATATTTTTATTCAACCAGTTTCGTATAAGTATCGTATATTTTGTCTCGTACTCCATCCGTCCGGTTGATTTCGAGACGTTTACTATTTACACGTATTTCGAGACTTCTATAAAATATAGTTTCGTTACGTTTTTTTTTAATTTTTTTTTGAATAAAAGTTTAAACATAAAACTTTTATACAGAATTTTTTTTTTAAAAAAATAATGGAGTTATACTTTAAAAAAGCATTGAAAAACGTGCTTAAAAGTGATGCAGAGAATTCAATGGGACAGAGGGAGTATAACTCAGTTCTTCTATATCTATATTTAACCAATTTTGTATAATTTAATTGAGTTGCAATGTTTCACTTAAAACAAATTTAAACACTTAAATAAGTAGGACTAGGAGTATGCATAAAAATAATTATAAATTTTTAGTATTTTTAATATATATATTTTTTAAATATGATAGTTAAAAAGAGCCCGGGGAGTAGCATGTTTTCTTCCACGTAAAATTCGGGACAGAGAGGATCTCCTAGCCATGCATGTGTAATAAGGGGCTAGTTTGATTTTTTCTGTTCAAGTTCACAAGTCACTTGCTTTTTTCTTGCCATTTTTTTCTCCTAATTAAACTACTCTCTCTGCACTTTCATCACATGTGGATCCTCAGAGAAGAAAGATTTCATTTTTCATCCTGTGTTCATCATCATACATTTTCGAAAATGTTGCAGAGAGCTGCAAGCAATGCATATTCATGGTGGTGGGCTAGTCATATCAGAACTAAACAATCTAGATGGCTTGAACAAAGCATGCAAGGTAATCATCTTCTCACATTTCACAAGTTCAGAATCATTTCTTAATGCTCAGTTTTCAAGTTGTTGCGCCAGATCAAATGACCGCGAAAATTTAAATGTTAAATATGCTCGAATTTTTTTATGTTACAGATATGGATGAGAGGGTGGAATATGTGTTAAGGCTCTTCCAGGAGGATGGAGATTCATTCATCCAAAAGGCAGAAATGTACTATAAAAGGAGGCCTGAGTTGATAGAATTCGTTGAAGAGGCGTATCGTGCTTATCGAGCTTTAGCAGAAAGATATGACAAGTTATCAACAGATTTACAGAAAGCCAACACCACAATTGCTACTTGTCTGCCAGAGCAAGTTCAGTATTCTATGGATGATGATGACGACGATGACGACGACTTCATTGCTGAGAAACCTCCTAAAGCATTTACAGTTGAGCCGCCGCCTCCAAATGTTCCTAAGGTTCCTGATGCTCCAAAAAAGTCCCTTGTCACAGATGTCTCAAAGAAACCTCAGAGGACAAAACCAACATATACTCAGATTAAACCTAAGCCAGCTCCCAAGTCCGGTTTGACAAAGACTGAAGCGTTTGAAGAGATTGATAGGCTTCAGAAAAATATCTTAGAATTGCAGACTGTAAAGGAATATGTAAAGAGTTCTTATGAAAGTGCAATTGAGAAGTACAATGGAATTGAGAATGAGATTACAGAGAAACAAGATAAGGTTAGTAGGTTGGAAGAAGAGTTTGGTATCAGAACCATTATTGAAGATGATGATGCAAGAAATTTGATGGCAAACGCAGCGCTTAAGTCTTGCCAAGAGTCACTGGCCCAGTTGCAAATTAAGCAAGACAACTCTAATAAGGAGGCTGAAGCAGAACGCCAAAATCTTGACAAGGTTCGTCGGAGATTGAAATCACTTAAACACAAGTATTTTCCAGATGAAACTGAAGATGATGAAATACTGGATCAGCAAAATGCATCAGAGGTGGTAGCTGGAGAGTTTAAAAGCATAAATCAAGACGAGGTTGGCCCCGAGGGACAGAAATTGGAGGCACTGAGGCGTAAAATTAAAGAAGAATATGATGCTAAATCTATCACTGTGACAGAAATGGCTCAGAAGATTGATGATCTTGTCAATAAGGTGATCAATCTGGAGAGTTCAGTTTCGTCACAGACTGCTTTAATTGAAAGGCTGAGAACAGAAGCAAGTGAACTTAATTCACACATTCGACGCTTGGAAGATGATAAAGCAACTCAGGGAGATGACCAACACATTTTGAGCAATAGAGTGAAGGATTTAGAAGACAAATTCAAAGGACTTGACAATTTAAAACAGAATGTTGTAATTCACAACACTAACCTACAAGCTCATTTCAATGACGCTCATAGTAGACTTGATCAACTATCTGATAAGCTTCAAAGTGTAAAGCCGGATGAAGAGGAAGAGCAGAAACAAGAAGTGTCGGATGACAAAAACCAGGGAGTATCAGCTGTCGACAGTGTGATGATATCTGATGCTTCAAGTACAGAAGAAACGAAAGCAGATACAACTAAACAAAATCAAAGAGCATTACCTGTTTCGGATCAAAAGAGTGAAGGTGAAAAAGAACGTGATAAATCCGATAAGACAGATCAGAAGGAAGGCCCATCCAAATTCACAGAGAAGCAAACCAATGTTGAAACATCAAACAAAGATAAAGAGTCTGAGGATGAGCTAAACTGGCCGCAGTTGCTTTTGAATGGTGTGGAAGACAAAGAAAAGATTCTTATGAAAGAATACACTACAATTTTAAGAAACTACAAAGAAGTCAAGAAGAAGCTTCTCAACCAGGAGAAGGAAAGTGATGCCCTCTTTCAAACAACACTACAAGTAAGAGAACTGAAAAGTGCTGTTGCTAAGAGGGACCAGGAAATTTATTCTTTGCGGCATAAATTGCAGGAAAATGCAGTAGAAGAAAGTAACTCGACTGAAAGAGCAGATGCACATCCTTCTCCGAATGATAAAGTGGAGGATGAAATCACGACTATGATCAATCATCCTAAACCACTCTCACCGGTTGAGGAAAAGCTAAGGACTCAGATTGATTCGTTACTTGATGAGAATCTTGATTTCTGGTTAAGGTTCAGTGCTGCATTTCAAAAAGTACATCAATTTAAAGACGAGATAAGAGATTTACAGAATGAGATATCAACATTTCAGATAAGGGAAGCAAAGAAACCAGAGAAAACGTCGAACACATCAATGGTTAATGCTTGTGAAGTTAATGCAGATATTAAATCAGAAGTGCGTGCAATATTCAAGCACCTTAACGACATAAAGGCCGAATTAAAAGTCTGGATACAACAAAGCGAATCATTGAAGGAAGAACTTAATCGTAGATTCTCATCGTTATGCAAAATTCAAGAAGAAATAGCAGCTGCATTGAAGGAAGGTGTTGAGGAAGACGAGATCACGTTCAGTAGTCATCAAGCTGCAAAGTTTCAAGGCGAAGTTTTAAACATGAAGCAAGAGAACAATAAGGTGAATGAAGAGCTGCAAACAGGCATAAATCACATATTTTCACTCCAGAGTGATTGTGAGTATACAATAAAGAAGTTGGACGATGAATTCGGACTAACAGAAAAGGCAGCATTAAGGAGTACTGCCAGGCCTCGAGTCCCTTTACGCTCATTCATATTTGGTGTTAAAGAAAGGAGGAAGAAGCAATCAATTCTCTCTTATATGCAACCTTCAAAAAAGTCTCACAGTTAATGTAAATTCTTCATATGACATAAATAGAGAAGAAATAGTTAAACTTGACATTTTTTGAAGTTCCACATTTCATTCTACATTCCATTCTAAATGTAACTAGCCGCGGAAATTTTTAGCAGATAGATGGTTATAAAAAGCAATTGTCAGGGACTCGGACCCTAATAAGTAATCACATAATGAAACATTATTCTTGAAGCTATCATAACCACTGTGGCAACTGGTTTGTTCTCATCTTTCCAAGTTAACTGTAAAAGAACTTACCCTTCTTCTGTTGAACATTCTTCTTGAAGCTAATTCTGTTTTCAGTCTACTTACTACATCAGCCACCATCTTATTATTACTCATCCAGTAAAGGTTCACTTGCTAAACACCAGTTTAGGCCAATAACAGGTCGGATTCGGGTTGGATCATCCTAAATTCATGTCCAAATCCATTTATTTTTTTTTGGATTCGGATCGAACTTGCATTCGATATTTTCTAGGTGGATCCATAGTCCATACCCGATCAAATCGGATCACGGGTTATTGGATCGGAGGTTCACAATCCGTTTAGTAAGAAAAAAGAAATTCTAATTCTAATTTAAAATTCAAAAAATACATCATCTCATAACAAGTTTAAAGTACATTCATTTTAAATTACATCAACTAGCAACAAACTAAATAAGAAAGTCCGAATCTTTAATTCCATGTACTCAAAATCAAAATTCGAGGATTATGATATACCTGTGAGAAGATGTTTGATTTTGTAAAGAAGAAATGAGGGACGACAGCGGCTCGATTATGTTTTGTAATTACTATAAACGTATTATTGTGCTAAATATTTTTATAAATAGTATACATATAGGTCGTTGCTCCATGAAAAATACTCTTATATAAAGGAGAAATATCATTGCTGGACGAAGCAGAGCAGAACTTGAAGCTTACAAGATGGACATGCATATCTGGAGGGCATGATAAGGACCCGAAAACTTACAGGGCGTGACAGACTTGCAATTGGTTCACGTAGACAAGACAAATCCTTAAATGGATGAGACCAATGTTTATCCTCCTCAAATAACATAAGTATAGAAAATGAATTAAAGTACTACTGTAGTTCTTAAATTAAGACCATATCTGAAACAATATTACTATACTATTTCGAGAATATGGAACCCTACAATTGTACAGTCAATAATTAACAAGAACAAAACACCGAGTTGCTAAAGCACTTGGTGTCTTTCATTACCTTTCTAACATTTGTTTCAGTTGGATGAGATCTTGAATTATGAGGAGATATGTTGACTCTGTCCATTATGCCCATCTGAGGGGCGTTGATATTTACTTTAGATGAACATAAAGCATGCTGCATACCCCATATGGCAAGCGGCCTCATGTAGACCAGGGAACGAAAATGTCCATCCATTGTCCACGCTTCTGGAGTCTGAAAAGCATACCTGCATATCCAGAGGTATATTTAAAAATCCACATAGCAGCAAAAAGAAGATATCTTGTGTGCGAAAGTATAAATTAATTTTCTATGCAAATGATGCAGCATGAGTATGGCGGTCATAATAAAATACACACCTGCACATGCACGTGCACATATATCTCTATATATGTAAAAATGACTTTTTAAACTTTACAGATATCATATGGACTTACCCGAATCCGTCATCTGACCACCCTGCAAGGAATATACCTTCTGCGGTTGTAAAAGCCTGTTCTTTCATGCTAGCATGAATCATGGTAGCTGCAAGAGCATAGGTAACACCTGTCCATACTTCACGGGATTGCATGCAAGTGTCATCCACCTTCCCATCAGGATGCATTCCGTTTACAGCACCCATCTTTCCTCCTCTCACTTTCATAACATTGAAATCATAGATCTTCTGGAGGGAACTGCGGATCTTTAGATCATCGAAGAGATTTGGCAATCCTGAGGATGCCGTGTACCATTGCCCAGCCAGTTGATCAGCTTGTACCGATTTACTGTTACTGCTTGATCCACTGTCATAATTGAAATACAGTCCATTCCAGAGTTTTGCTTCGAATATTGATTTGGCTTTCACGAATTTGCTTTTGTATCTTTCTGCAACAGATCTGTCACCTAGTTGCAAAGCCATTGCTACTGTAGCTTGAAGTGCAGCAATCCATAAGCAACCACAGTAGGCACTAACACCATGAACTGTCCAAGTATCATAAGTTTGATCTGGGAATCCATCATTCTCAATGAGACAATCCCCGTCCCTGTCAAATTGTTCCATGTATTCCATTGCAGCGCAAACAGCTGGCCATACATCTGCTCCAAATGTCAAATCTCCTGTTGCAGCAAAATCTCTGTACACCTGAAGAACAAATTTCGGATTCAGATCCTTCCACTTACTTGTATCATGTATATTGTATGCATTCATTTCAAGCCAAGGGTCATGAGTTCCAAGATCATGGGGAACTGCTCCCCTAACCTTTCTGATACCCCAGTTTCCCTCAGCCAGAAACTTAACTTTTCTTCCGTCTTCGCATAAGACAGCTTTTGCAAATTCGCGCTGAATACTGAGTTCTATCTTGGGGAACAGCTCAAGAAGGGCAAAAGATGCATAGAAATGAACGTCATATGTACACCACATAACATACTCAACGCCTTCCAGATACAAGAACCTGCCCACGTCAGCATCATTCACCGGATCCGAAAACCTAGAGGGGCATTCAAAGTGGTCTCCATCACCTTCCTGAGAACTCACTGAATCGTCTCCACCAGAACATCCCAGATGAGTCCCTTCACCTTCATCTTCTGAACCAGTTCCGGCTGTGCTATCATAAACAGAAACTTTTGTTTTTTCAAGACCTCCATTTTCACGGCTCTTCACATCTAATATGGTTCCTGTACTATCTGTAACATTTGCCATTTTTGCTGAAGGGTGATCAAGGCCGGTGTTTGCAGCAGGTACTTGAGAGTCTGATGGAGAGAAAATATAAATTGTGTTTAATCCCAAAATAATTTGAAACAAATGTCATCAATTGCAGAGAATTAATCAACTGAGGATAACTAATTATTTATGTTCAGGATTGGTGGTTAAATATACACCACTTAGCGAACATGCAATAACAAGGGATACAAATGCATTATAAATTAATGAAAATCACTATGGCACCACACATAATTACTCAAGTTATAAATCTTCTTAAGAAGAGGATTCATGTAATTATTACAAGAGGCTACAGGAGAAGCAGAGTAGTAGACAGGTGTCCGCAATTTATAAGAACAATGTAACCAAGTAACTTCTAAAGGTTGCATACCAATCCAAACCGTTCCACCAGAAACCAAAAAGTAGAGCTCATTAAATAAAGTAAATTTGTACCTGTAAAAAGATCAAAAAATCATTATTCAGAGGGTTGGTAACTTTTCTCAATGAAAATTTGTAAGTGCGAATATTTTCCTCTCACCTACTAAATGCAATTGGGGATCCGTTCAAAAAAAGGGGGCAATTGGGGAAATTACTTTAACATGAAAGGATCGCACATCATACATTAAAAGATGTTGACAATAATATCAACATCAGACTTGGAAGAAACAAAAATCAAATGACAGCTGCAGATCCATGTAGCAAAGCTTATTATTCTAGTAACACAGTGATCTAGAATATTCACATAGTATGAAGATAATATTTCCAACATGATACTGATAACAATGTGTGCTTTCAGGATTGTGGTCAACGTAAATTTAGGTGAAGCAACAGAGAAATCAAGTATGCATACAAGAACTATTACAAAATTAAAAAATGACATATTAAAAAATATTTAATATTTTTTACCATTCTGGTAAAGTATCATCTGCCAGGACAGGACTTTGCCAACGTTCAATTTCTTCTTCCCACCGCTTATAATCTAATTAAACATAATATGAAAATCATCAGCTCTTAGCCTCATATCGTCATATATATTCCTACTAGGCTTACTGACATCACAGCATATGTATGACATTTTGAAGCTGATAGTAACATCAAGCACACATGAAATACATACTTCTAAGAGCATCATGGACCAAGTTTGAAGCAGCCTTTTCAGAATTGCCATAGTATTTTGCATACCTCCTACAGCAGAAAAAGTAATATTTTCAATTAAGATAAGTGACATGCAAACTGTAGCCTGAAAGGCCATTTTACTCAAAATGCCATGTGTACCAAATGCAGGTAAACATCAACATATGCAATAAAACAAATAAGTAGATGACCACGTGCTTCCTACATTTGTTAGAGGCATAGAAAATAATTATGATCCAGAATTGCAGTTTTGAGTAGTGATAATGTACTAAAATTAACCGATACACATTGTTTCTGAACATCACAGCAAATGTGGGACAATATCTTTCATTTTTTTTAATATAAATACCTCCTCGAATATGACATAATTTTGGAAATATAATATGCATGTGTGTGTGTGTTGTAATGCTGCTATTAAGTAGGAAACCAAACAAGCATAACCAGCCAGATTCATAAATGAATTTATGAAAGAGGGATAATGATATCTATCTAAACTTACCTACTGTAAGATTTTCCCTTGGAAAATTTAACTCTCGGCGATGACCATGCAAGTGCAAACGCAATGGTGCATTTTCCATGAGGCTCAACCACTGCTGAAGCAGAAATTGCAGCACAATTTGTCTCTCCAGGTAATGAAGGAGTACTTGGTCCAGCATTAAAATTCTCTCTCTCAAATTGTCCCTTCTTTAATCCAATGGACAAGTTAGTATTGATAAAGTGTTTAGGTAATGTTGCATTAGTTATTGAGGAAGATGTTTTGAGGGAGAAGTACCCATTTAATAACTTTACATTTAGAGTTGAAACAAAGATATACATTGGAGATATTTATATACTTTTTGCTCGAAAAAATTAGCCAAGGACAAGAAAAATTCAGTTAATATCATTACCTGTACCATTTTATCCCACATGTCTTTTGCTGCAGGACAGCTTCCTTCAGATAGGCCAAATGATGGCAATACACTAACAGTAACATTTTGTGTTTCACATGCAGCAATGGCATAGGTAACAGGATGGTGTCCTTTTGCGGTCCTACAAGCAACAAAAGACTTCCATCAGTGATTGTAAACTCTTCCATGACATTTTTAGATAGCAATTTGTTAATATAGGGCAATGAGGACATAATAAATAATTTTTGTGTATAAATCTCACAAAAAACACAAGTTCATATAGCATCCATGTGTTCTAGGGGTGTACGCTGTTAGGTTTGGTGCAGTTGGGAGGTCAAAATCGCACCAAACCACATCTAGCGGTTTTCTGAAATCCCCAACCACAATAGCAATTGCGGTTACGGTTAATTGTGACTTTTTCAACCGCGAATTTGCGCGGTTGGTGACTTGGTGCGCATTAACTTGCAGTTCAACCACCGACTTGTATGATGAATAATAAATAAAAATAGCTCATTAAAATGATACTTACCAAATCTTAGAAATTTGTAAAACTAAAATGTACTACAAGAGTATAAGTGTCCAGTGATTACTGAAAAAAATAATCAGGGTTGGAGGTGGACATATTGGGCTTGGGCTCAAGTTTATGTTCTTTCAATAGTTTATTTAAATTATAAAACTGAAAGCCCAACATCCCAAAAGCCCCAAACTCTTTATCTTACAATTCTTATATATGGCTGTTTCATAATATATATTATATATAGATTAATTATTTTATATTATATATATAGCGATTTGCGCTTGCGAGTTGCGGCTCGATTTTTGTGATTATTTAAAAATCAAATCCGCAGTCAATCCACGGATATGCGGTTCCTGTAATTTCAATTTGCATTCGACCGCATTAGCAAAGAGCGGTGCTATTGCGAGCGATTGGTGCGATTGAGCGGATTATCTGTATAGCCCTAATGTATTCAATCATGCCTAACTCACAATCAATATAGATTTTATCTGAAATCTTTGCGCATACGGATTGTACAAGGATAAACATGGCAAGCTTTCCTGGAAAGCTTTTCTGGAAAAGGTGATCTAATGTCGGACACAGAGGTACATAAAAAGATTGTAATGGTTCTTTATAGCCCAGAGAAATGCATTCATTGACTGGCAGCATTAGCATCGGGCAAAGAGGTACATGAGAAGCTTGTACAAGTATCTGGGTAAATACGAAAAAAGCCTCACTCAATCCCTATTTAGTGCCAAAATATACTGTGGAAGGTGAAGACATGATTGTCATGGGGCTCGACTAGTCGGGCACTTACTTTTAGAGGGCTGACTAATTCGGTCGACTTGCTATCTAATTGAATGTCAGTCTACCTGATCGTAGTCTGTTTTCTCCAAACCTAAATAATTACTTTCCTATTTCCTGTTTTTTTAATATTCTGCACTGAGGTCAATAGTTGCTATTGTGGACAGATGTATTTGTAAAGCAGATTAATTACTTACATACTCAGAGATAAAGTCACAATAATTTTTAATTTGTTACAACAATGGAGTATGTGTTAGAAAGTAGAATTATATACTATATATTTATTTCAACTAGGCAAATGACTCCTCTACGAGTCTACGCCTAGTTGACTAGCTGCACCTCAAGCCACTAGACTCGACTTACACCAATGGAAACCAGAGTGTGGAAACCATGAGTGGAGGGAATGTAATTTCAAGCTAAATTATAGGCGCTACACTTTGTTTACCCGAATCCACCATTCCTTTGGCGATTCGGTTTCGTTGATGTTATAAAACTGCCAAGTCACTATTTTTTATTCAAACAACAAGACTGTGTTGGTATATACAATGCCTTGCACCACCCATGTTGGTACAAACAATGCCTTGCACCACCCAACCAAAACAAATATATGAAAACGGCATTCTAGAGTTCATATTACCACCCATCAAGAATGAAGAGTATCCTAAAGTCGGGATGTCAAAAAGTATGTAGCCTACAGCCTTCCAACATTGTTAACCAGGATTGAACCCAAGAAAAGACTTTAAACACATGGCTACAGTGGCATTGGGCTAAATCAACATTTACCGTACATGTAATTCTGCAAAACATATATTTGACTCTGCATTTGTTAGTATTTAGTAGGTTGCTTTCTTAGTGTTTCAAGATGGAACCTCAGAGGACCAAATACTCTCTCTAATCAACTCTGGACTTGCACTTTCATCAAATAAACTGCAAGGAAATTATGCAAACCAACCGTCATATATAGCTTAAAGGTTCAATAACTTGCTTGTGATGAAGCAAAATGCCAGAGACTCCATCTTCACCACTAGAAAAAGATACAAAGCAATTGTAAGAATACATGAGAATCTTATCAAATCACCAAGGATCTTCTCGCATAAAATGTGTATCCATGCATACTTACATGAAAGGCTCGTTTACATGATCTCCAGAAAGGTGTGAAACTCCTCCTATAGAATTCTGTTAAAACAGCAGTGTCAAGTCACAGATTTGTCTTGCCAGTAGAAGAAAGTGTTATAGCAAAACAAGCTTACCGCCCACGTAAAGAGAAGGTTGACATTTGCCCTTTCCTTCCCAGTATTGACCACCTAAAACATAGAAAGGATAAGTCTAGTAGCAAGGAATTGACGAAATGATATATTGAGGTTTATATATATATGCATTGGCATGCTTCATATTCATATTTATCAACAAGACCCCACTAGTTCAGCTACAGTATTAAGTACAACACAAAAAATGCTTCATTATGGCATCAAATAATCATTTCCGTCCTCTAATCGTCCTACTATACATATAACTAAGTACCAATAAACTTCCAAATCATATTAAAACATCAATGTAAATGCCACACATAGATTGTCCAATTCAGAAAACAGATGAACCCAACTGATTTTTAGTCTTTAACATCCTATGCTTAAAAAGAGATAGTATTCTACTAATCTGACAATTATGCCCTTCAGATACAAGTTCAAATTGCTTACAGTGTAGACAAATACTGTAGTAGGAAGACTGCTATCTCGATAATTATGTGGTATAAATGGTGATATCTGGCGGCAACAGATTTTTAGCTCAGGATCAGGCTCACCTGCAGGTACAAAAACGTAACTCTAAAGGTTCATATTTTGACAAAATATACAACATATTAGCTAAAACCAGTATTTTGATACCGTCATATACTGTCCATGCCCTTGGGAATAGTGCATGATATGTTGAATGTTGACCACTTAAATTCCATCCCCATGATGAAATACCTTGATCGGAAGGTTTCCTACAAGGACAAGGACAATGTCTTTCAGGTTCCACAGATACAAATGCACATAAGTTAGTAATCTCATGTAACACATCGTTTTGGCAGCATCTACTAGAACTTCATGTTAGGAATAATGAAATTTATAACCACCAGTACTTTATTGGCCTGTTTGTCTTCCGGATGGCTTATAAGCCCGTAAGTACTTATATCGCACTGTTTGTCGACCCAACTTATAAGTTGAATTTACAACTTATAAGTTGATAAGTTGAATGTTAGTAACGACGTTCATTTTCTCAACTTATTTTGATTTTTCACTTTTTTATTAATTTTAGTTTTTAAATATATGTTTTTAAATGTTAAGTTAATTTAAAAGTCATGAATTAAGATGATCATATTTAAAAATTATTTATTTTAGTTCATTTAAGTTAAAAAAAAAATTGACTTATAAGTAAAATTAAGCCACTTATTAATTTTAAGTTATAAATTACTTATTTTAAGATTTCTCAAACGGGCACTATGTTACTCAACTTTTCACATAACAGTTACGACTTATACAATTGGAATATTGTTTTTACATCTCATTTTTTTTGTTAGGCAGTTCAAGTCTTTTTCTGCACCATTTAGAATTCATACCTTAAATTAAAGTCTAAGAAATGAGTATTATATAACCTAACTAATAAAATCTTGAAGGATGACTCATGACTCCAGACAAAATACAAACTCACAGTTTGATTATTTTTTAATAGAAAAATACCCGTATTCTATGTTACTCGGACTCTTCATTTTAGCTTCGAGTACCCGTGTCGGACACTCGACACTCGGACATGGACACTCGGACTTGACACTTATTTTAGGCTAAAAACGTGTATATTTTTCAAAATGTAGCCGAATCCGATACTTGGACACGTATCCGTGTCAGACATTTCTAGCCGAGTCCGAGTAACATAGCCCGTATTGACACACATAAGATATCATGTACTCGTCTCATAGTTTCTCTTCAAGGTAAAGTGTGGATACCCCGTAACCTGGAAAGCAGGGATTCTTCACTCACTTGCCGCACCGCGCACCGGATTCTTGGGGATTCTTTGGTGCACGGTGATTCTTGGGGATTCTTCTCTCCTCCACGGGTGAGAGAAGATAATACATGTACTTGAACATTTAATCAATAAACTATGCTAAAATGAATTAGTTGGATTATCAAGTAATAATAATACATATTTTTAACGATAATGTACTCATAATGAACTTATGTAGTTCATTATTTAGTTTAATTTGACTGAAACTCCTGAAAAATATATAAAAAATATATTTTTAATGTATTAATGTTTGGCGAATCCCCCCGCACCCGAATCCCCATATTTTTAGATTTGCCGAATTCCCGTATCCCCGTATCACGCACCCCCGCACACGCACCCGTACTCATGCTTCCTAGCCCGTAACTAACAATTATCACGGAACTCAAGCACCAGGAGAAGAGCAATAAAGGTTTAGACACTAGGGTTAAAAAGTAAGTATAGAACTTTATAAGACACAAGAATTAAAAGCAAGTATAAGAACTTTACAAAATCCTTACCCTAGCCCGTCATGTTTTCCTGGGGATAAAACAGAGGCATATTGTTTGGCTCCCCCATCACGAGATATAAAAACCTGTAGTTCCGATTATGAATCAGAATTAATCTGCAAGTATTTATCTTTAATATATGCTATAAGCAGATAAGATGATTTCAAAGATTTAGAACAAAGAAGACGCATTTGAAAGAGCCAACACCAAGCTGTAATTAATTTTCACTTGAAGACTTAAACAAGGAAAACAAAGAAAGTACAACAGATTGAAGAGGAAATTATTACAGAGAACTGGTTGGCCATTATGGGAGAAGCATCACAAGTGCCAGGAACAATTTGAAAATTCCTGAACTCGCCCCTAAAACCTCTAGTTATGCTACCGCTTCTGTAGTGTAAAACAGATATTCTTATAAGGTAAATAAAATGTCATTAAATACTAAGAAGAGAAAGTAGTCCAATTCAGAACCAAATCTTACCCCATCCCTCCAAGGGGAACTCCCTGTGATGCTGACGGCTTGCAACTTATACGAGTGAACGGATCAATAGGTGCTTTCTGCGAAAATGCAAAGCAAGAAAATTTAAAAAGAAACTTCCTTCACAGAGTATGCACCTTCCCTTCTCCCTTTAAATGAAAGTAAAGCACAAAAGGATTTGCAAATTTACCCTTCCATGGGAAGCCTCTTCCCTTACATAAGACCACAGGCGCAAACCAAGTCGAACCTACAGGAAAATTTGATGTCATCAGGTCCAGATTGGATATGTAATAGTTTTCTATCATAATCTAAAAGGCCGCATGGGTAATTATAGTCTATTAGATAGGATTAGGTACTACCATTTTTATTGCTTCCCTGAACGTAACACTGAATTCCTTAAGAATACTAGCATGGCTGTTCAATTTTCTTCTCCATGCTTGTACTGGTGGAGCAGCACTATCAAAATCAAGCTAAAGTAAAAGAATCAGAACCAATTTGAAGAGCATTAGAAATTTTAAAGTGTAATACTTTCATGTATCTTTATGATTAATCTTGCTTCCTACACGGCTACACC
Organism: Apium graveolens; assembly: GCF_009905375.1. Lineage (NCBI taxonomy): Eukaryota > Viridiplantae > Streptophyta > Magnoliopsida > Apiales > Apiaceae > Apium > Apium graveolens. Next base: position 195,050,253 of record NC_133647.1, read on the forward strand.
ACCTTTTTGGTGCTCCTTATATGTAGATGAATAATATTTTATGCATTTTCCTATTTTTCTTTTTGATAAACCTAGCTGCCTATTTCACCTCATGGAGAATGCAAATTTACGAAAACAAGCTTGTCCACACGAGATTTAGTTCAAATCCTGAAAGTACACGGCTCAACTGAAACCTCAAACTATGGTCTACTCTAAAAGTAAACATTACAACCAAAGTCATAAAACTAGGATCCAACAATTTTTGAACCAAAACAATGTCCCACGACAAATGCATCACTGTATCAACTGCTTACAGACCAATATTATCAACTAATAATATGCCACTATTCACCAAGACCAGCAAAAGAAAAAACAAAAGCACTAATAATTTCCGAAAAATTGAGCTTTCCTACTATAGAAACAAAACAACCATTTTACCAATATCCAAAAACTAATCACTTACTACTACAACTATTAACAACTGAACTTCTATTTTCTCATTCCTGATCAAAAAACAATTTTCGAAACTACATTCTATAACTTGCACCTAATCCTTTCTTAATATGCTTTAAAACCGCAATTGAGTAAACATTACTTAACAAAACTCTAAAAATCATAAAACCATACAATCAAAACAACAAAATTATACCTAAAATGCATTTCACATAAAAAATTAACATAAATAAATGGCATAATATCAAAATTGAAAGCCTTACCAACTGCAATGTTGCCTTGTGTATATACTCTTCAGGAGGCCATGAATTCTTCCTCTTATGAAACATAGTTCCACTAACCACACAAGCTACTTACAAGATCATATAAATATACAATTACATACAAAAACTATAAATACATTTTAAATAAGTCCCTTTAGCTCAAAAACAAAGATCAAAGATTACAGCAAAAGCCAAAAAGATTACTTAACTTCCTCTTAAAGATCTTAAACTACAATCCCTTTTAAAAGAATCAAATGGGTAGCTTAAAAATCAAATCTTTATTAATTTGGGTGATTAAAATCAAATCTTTTCACATTTTCTTGAAAATTAATCCAAGAAAAGACATGGGTTCTTGAAATTCAGTACTAAAGTGGGTGAAAATGTGGAGTTTTTGGCTATAGGAATCAAGATTTGAAGCGGGTCTGATTCAAGATTTGTTAGAAAGAATGTGAAATTGATTTGAAATTATTTGAAAAAGAGAAGGGGATAGATTGTGAATTTCAATAAAAGAGAATGCGCAAGAAGGAAAGGAGATGACGATTCGACAACAGCTGCGGAGGAAGGTGCCTCAGCTACTGCCAGGTGTTACTTCATCAATTATTTTATTTATATTAATGACTATTAAATTTGTATATATCTTATCGGTTTTTCTCTGTGTGAATGCACGATTTCATTATTATTATAGAAAAAATTAATCAAAATAGCATAAAATCGCGTTTTTGACATACCAATAACTTATAATAAAAATATTTTTAGAAGCAAAATGATAACTATCCTGAATCATATGTCCAAAATTTTTCTAAATGCTTGTTTATAATGGCAATTTTTTTACAGTAATAAATAAGGCTTTGCGGATACATAGATGTACCCATAAATTAAATGTGTTAATATCTTGATAAGTAATTGTGAATTTTTTCGAAAAACAAGTTTAACATTACTCGGTCTTTTAGGACACTACCAAAATTTTTGGGGATACGCAGAGTTGTAATTGAGGTCGAGAGAGCCGAATTTCGAGTCGGGTGTAATTGACCCGAGATTAATCGAGTCGAGCTGATTCGGCTCGTTTAACTAATCGAGCCTAAACTTTTGTCCGAACTCGACTCGTTTAATTTTACGAGTCGAGTCAGTCGGATTGTTTAGCTAAACGAGTCAGTTTTAACGAGTCGGGCGAGCCACTTTATCGAGTCTAAAACTTTATCCAAACTCATTTCACGAGTCGAGTCGAGTCGAACTGGTTCGAGCAATTAAACGATTCAGAACTTCTAGTCGAACTCGGCTCATTAGCCGTCGCGGATTCCAATTACAGCCGGGTACGTCGACCAAAATTAATACAACACGTTATAAAAGATTGACAATATCTTAATTTATAACAATAAAGATGGAGATTTGTAACAGAATTCACTGATTTTTTTTTTTGTTTTTAATAATTGAGACCACAATTATAACCTCATTTCAACTAACACAAAACAAATAGAGGGACTACGCATAAAAACAGGCATATAAGTTTGGGGCAAGCAGGTGAAAAATAGAAACAGATGTGATTGGTGAATTAAAATGAAGCAAACAAAGTGATGGCTTGTGAAAGCAATGGTGGAGGATTAAATAATTGGGTTTCTCACATGCAAAGTTAGGCAAAGAAAGATTCTAAAGCCTCTGTTTTGGACCTATTTCATCACCCTTTTTCACATTGTTTTAATCCTACTTTTGGATTTTAGATCTTCGACTTTATTTCTTTAATGACATTATTTGTTGTCCTAAACTTGTTGATTCGATCTTCCTCGCTTCATTTACGAACTTATTCCTTTAACAAAATTTCGAGAATTCAAAATTTGTTTAAAAATAAATATATTGTATCATAACATTTTTTTAATATAATGATATCATGCTCGCTCGTTTATACCTAAATATCAATTTTGTAAAACTAATACGGATTTTTATCGTAAATCGACTTAATTTTGACCGTAAAGGTAAATAAGAGTTTTAGCTGATTTTTGAATTTTTCGCCCAAAAAATATTTAAATTTTCCAACTACCCTTGTCAATTAACCAGCATTAACATATATGAAGTACATTTTTGCATTTGATGGTCCATGAATCAACTTGAAGACCATTAGACAAACTTATAACTTGCACGATTCATGAATGAATAGTGACGGGTATTCAAAATGTTCCACAAATTCGGAGTCTACGGATGAATAATTTTAAAATGTAACTTTCGACAAAAGGGAAAAGATAAGTGAGTGTTTTTTCCGAATTTTGTGAACTATATATATATATATATTATTGTATGTTTTAGTGACAATCACCCGATTTTTTGCATATTAAATAAAATCGGGGCGCTCACCGACTTACAAATAAAATCCGGAATAGACGTTTATAAACAACACACTCAACGCTCAGCTTATATCTTAGCGATGAGGGATTAAAAGCCAAAATAGTTCATTCACATCTATACACTTATACATGATTTATTTGTGGTTAAATCAATCGGCATTGATCATCAAAATCCTACACAATATTTACTATTTTAGAATTGTTCTTTATATGTGTAGTCTTTAAATCAATCGGGTTGATCATCAACCTTTCTATATATGTGTAGTCCTTGTCCTACTTCAGAATTGTTCTTTACGAAGACCTTCATTGATAATGCTTTGTTTGAATCAATAATGCACAACCATCAAATGCCTTATACGAGCGATCACAACATCTTCAACTCTAAAAATTGAAAAGAAGGGGCTGCATTTTTAACAACAATCTAAAGCTGTAATGCTGAATCAACTTGAGGATCAGGCAAGACCACTATTAACAGCCAAATATAATGCCACTATTTATTGCAAATTTGCAACAAATTTAGAAATCAAGTTTTGTTAAATCATGATTGCACCAAACTTATGAGCATAACTGGGTCATGGAACATGATGACATTGAATGCTACACTGGGAAAATCAAATTTCCATCGAAGAGAAGCGTTCTAACCTTCATCTCCAGTTTCAGTTTTGCAGGATTTTAGGCTGCAAGTCCATTTCCTTCTTAAGGCGCTGACCATCTACTTATTGACAACTTATGCTTACTCTTTTTAAAGTCTTGCACCTCTCCAATAGATATGATTCAGTATCTGAATTGACTGAAGGAGAGTGAAGAGACGGCTACTTTCCCTGCCCAGGAGGACTTTGTGCTTGAGCATTCATAGACATGAGTGCTTTTGAAGTTGGCAAGCTCAAGTGGGGTGTAAATCATAATCGGCTTTGCCGCTTCACGTCCACTAGTTACCTTAACATGATATAAGCTGGACTGGTAGCTGAAAAGAAAGGGCTGCTACAACACATTCCACGGCTCTTCTGACCTGTTAGCTACACCGGAAATTACTTCAACAAAAATAATATTTTACCGTAATGTAACAGATTGAACAATGAGGTATTTAAAATTCCTGGCTACGAATTACAAAATCATTCAACATCTACATTTGGTAGGCTCCAGAAATCATTTTGATAATTGGAGCAACAATGCTAATCAATCTTTTATAGTCAATTTTAAATTCAGTGAAGATTTGCATTTACTTTTATGATCCAACGTTTGGATCATAAAATAATCCAAGAACATAAAACTAACATTTTGATAGTCCTAAATCACCTTGAAGACAAATGCATAGCTTGAGGGATTAAAAGCAAAAGAGTTCAGTTGAATCCGATACACTGATACATGATTCATTTTTAATAAATCAGCGGACACGTCCTACATAATATTGACTATGTTGTAATGACAAAGTAGGACAAAACTTTTATTTGATATCATTTATATAATTTATTATCATACCAAATGTGTATAGCCAATCTATTTACCCTTCTTAAACTCCATTCTGCAACATAGACAAGTACAATAGTTGTCAATCCGCAATTCCCTAAATGTGTTTTGAGGATGATAAACTCAAATCAGTAAGAATATCTTCAAATCTAGTTGCTACTGATCAGATTGAGCTTCTGCACAGTCGCAACCAGATATCCTATACAATTCCTAACACTCGAGATATAGAATTCTCTGTCAACCTTTCTATATATGTGTAGTCCTTCCTATCCTACTTCAGAATTGTTCTTTATGAATACCTTCAATAATGATGCTTTGATTTGAATCAGTAATGCACAAACATCGAAGACCTTAAAGTGGCAATCAATACAACATCATCTCTAAAAATTTAAAAGAAAGGCCTCGAGTTCCCTCAACAAGCTAAAGCTATTATGCTGACTTAACTTGCGGATCAGGCAAGACCTCTCTTAACGGCCGAATATAATGCCATTACTTGTTGCAAATTTGCAACATATTTTGAATCAAGTTACGTTATTTCATAATTTCATAAAACTTAAGAGGATAACTGGGTCATGCAATATGATGACATCGAATGCAACACTGGGAAAATCAAATTTATATCGAAAAATGCATAGCTTACATGATAGTCCCTAAATCATCTTAAAGACAAATGCATAGCTTACGTGATTCATGTGAAACTGTGAGTGGATTCAAAATGATCAACCCAATATTGAAAATGGTATGCATATGTGTACAATCTAAACTAATATATTTTGTTTTAAGAAATTAAGATGTAGTTTTCAACAAATGGGGAAAAGATAAGTGAGTGTTGTTTTGGATTTATTTCGTTTTGACCGCCACAATTAAAGCCCGTAATAGACATTTATCAACTTCACCCTCAAGTCTCAACTTATATATTTGCGACGAGGGCTTAAAGCAAAAGAGTTTATTTCACTCCTATACTTCTTAGCGATGAGCGATTGAAAGCAAAAGAGCTTTTTTCGCTCCTATACACAATTTATTTATAATTAAATCAACGGACACTGATCATAAATGTCCTACACAATATTGACTATGTTGTAATAAGGAAGTAAAATAAAAATTTTATTTGATACAATTTACTATCATTACAAAATGGTCATAGCCAGTCTATTTACCCTTCTCAAACTCCAATCTGAAGCATAGCCACTTACAATACTTGTCCTTCCGTATTTCCTTTAATGTCAATGTTACCGTTCCTCCAGCCAAACACCATAAACCGCCACAGCCGTCTCCAGCAGTTGTATCCAGCCTCATCAGCCCACTAACAGCCACCATCAGTCAACAAAAGCTGTCTTCAGCCTTGTCCAGAATTGTTGAGGGCCTCCAGTACCCTATGATTATCCAAAACAGCCCCGTACTTCCTGCTTTTCTTGCGGAAAACCATGTCATCACATAAAACACCCGAAACAATTGATCTTGAGATAACTTGTGCTAAAATACATCGTCAAGCTATATTGAATTTACTTCTATTGCTTCGTCCATCATTATAAGCTATCATGTGAAGAATTGCATTCTTATGTTGAATTGATTTTATTGGACCAATTATCTTATTAGACCAATTATCTGCGAAGATAGGTAATTTATCCCTTCTTTTAACCTCTTTTGGTTGGTGTTTAGACTAATGAAGGAAGAGAGAAAAATATAGAGAACTAAAAATAAAATGAGATGCATACTTCTATATTATTCCTGATAACCAACATGTGGTTTTATATACTAAAAAAACTAAAACTCCTAAAACCTAGAACTTATCTTATCTACTGATTATTTGAAAAACACCTAATAAATTAATGAACAATATTTCAAATAATTTTGAATTATTCTCAACACTCCCTCATAAATCAAAATTCTAAATTCTAAAATTAATTCGATGATGATGTACTTCCCACCATCACCATTGTTGTTGGAGCACTTATCTCCGCAATTTCTTTCGGAAGCCCTTCTCTCCACAGTTTCATTCGGGAGCCCTTCTCTCCACAGTTTCATTCGGGAGCCCTTCTCTCCACAGTTTCATGTTGATGCACTTCTCACCAACGTACACATTGGAGCATTTCTCTCCAATATCAAAATAGTTCTTCATCAAATACTTGTGTCTTATTTACACTTTCTTCCGTCTTGTCTCTACACTACTTTTGCACATGTCTAAACCTCTTGCATTTAAAGCATCGAGGCTTTCCCTTGTTCCAATAATCCTTTTCTTCATGTCCATTCTTCTTACAATGACCACATTGAGTAAATTTTATTTTTTCCTTTTGAGTTTCTGTCAAAAAAGCTCCTTCAACCGCATTTTCAGTTTCTTTATTTTTCATCGCTCTTCTTTGTTCTTGGGCTTGCAGAGAATTAATTAGCTCGAACAAAGATAGTTCACTTATATCTTTTGAATCTTAAAGAGATGAAAGTTTTGACTCGAACCTTTCGGGCAAGCTCACAAACAACTTCTCTACAATTTTTCTATCAAGTACATATTCTCTCATCAGCCGCATTTTATTAACCACACCCATCAAATTATCATAATAATCTTGTAGAGTGTCTTTTTCTTTCATGGCTAAAGTCTCAAAATCCCTTTTGAGATTTAAAACTTGCATCCTCTTTATTCTTGTGTTGCCTTCATACAATTCTTTTACCTTATCCCAAGCCTCTTTTCCTGTTTCACAAGCCATGATTCTTGTGAAAATTGATTCTGACACAGCCGTATGAATAATTGATAAAGCCCTTGGACCCTTGCTTGACTCATCTTCATGAAGCTTGATTTGATTCAATGTAGGATTGTTTGTAAGAGGTTGTATCTCTCTCTCACTTTCAACCCATGTCCATAAACCCAAACCTTTTAAATGAGACTTCATCTTAGCAACCCATACTTGATTATTTTCACCATTAAAAAATGAAGGAGAAAGATTTATATTTGTTTTGAAGACACGGTTAAATTATATCAGAGGCCCTTAAGATCAATAAGGCTCATGATACCACTGTTGGTGTTTAGACTAATAAAGGAAGAGAGAAAAATATAGAGAACTTCCATAAACCCAAACCTTTTAAATGAGTTTTCATCTCAACAGCCCATACTTGATAATTTTCACCATTAAAAAATGGAGGAGAAAGACTTGGTGTTTGTTTTGAAGACATGGCTATATTATATCACAGGCCCTTAAGATAAAAAAGGCTCATGATACCACTATTGGTGTTTAGACTGATAAAGAAAGAGAGAAAAATATAGAGAACTAGAGAATAAAATGAGATGCATACTTCTATATTATTCCTAATCACCAACATGTGGTTTTATACACTAAAAAAAAGGGAAAAATATCAAGTCGGTCACTCGTTTCGTCCAAATATATCAAATATGTCATTACTTTCCAGTTTGACTCAATTTGATCATTAATTTGAAATTTTGTATCAAATAAATCATCTTTTGATGACTAAATCGATACAAAATTTTAAAATCGATACAAAATTTTAACTTTTAAATAACTAAATTGATACAAAATTTCAAACTGGTAACCAAATTGAGTCAAACTGGAAAGTAATGACCTATTTGATACATTTGGATGAAATGAGTGATCAGTTTGATATTTTTCCCTAAAAAAACTAAAACTCCTAAAACCTAGAACTTATCTTATCTACTAATTATTTGAAAAACACCTAACAAACTAATTAACAAAATTTCAAAAAAAACAATTCAAATAATTTTGAATTATTCTCAACACTTTTCACCTTTGTCCTACATCATTAGATCATTCTCAACGACAAATTTTCAATCCTTTTCCTCCACCGTGACCTCCTCGGCTCCTCATAGGGGTGATCGCGGTGCGGGCAGTGCGATTTTGGTTAAAACTATGACCCAACCCGCATTTGCGGTTTGGTTAATTTTTCAAACCGCATCACATAACGTAAAAAACACATAACCACACCACAAAATTGCGGTACGGTTTATGCGGTTTAGACGTTAATAAATACTTTGTATTAGATTCAAATATGGAGATTAAGAATATTTTTTTAGTAAATATAATATATTTATACAATTTCAAATAACAGTTGAGTTTAAATAGAAAGTTACTACTACATCCATCCTCAAGTTCTTTACATTAGGGGAGAGGGGCTCGACACGCATTCTAAAACTCCTGTAAAGTATAATTCCACTTATTTATAAAAAAAAATTCTTCCAAATAAAAATATAATTTTTAAACTAATATCTTTGAGCTACTTATACTGGAACTCAATGTAATGTAAGTAGTGTTGCACAATGGTATCGCGAAAGTTAAGTAAATATATATTTGATTGTGAGTCTATCAGATGTTGAATATCTCTAAGAGGTTCGTGGATATCTCTTAGAGGTGGCAATCCCGAAGGTATCTCGAAATGACATTTGCAAATTCATGAAGAATCTGTCTTATACATTTGCAAATTCATAAAGAATTTGTCAAACATCAACTTGGAATCTCACTACCCTCTATGAGCGCATCTCTCACCACCCCTGCAACTAGCTACACAACCTTAGAATTAAATCACATCTCCCAAACTCATTCTTCTTTATAATATGGAGAGGCTTATTAGTTAGTTGTTTAGATACACTGTTTATTTTCATCTTACTAATCTTAGATAGCCTTATATTGAATAGTTGTAAAGTTAATAAGGACTCTATAACGTGGGAAAACATTATCCGAAATCAACGTGCAAAGGTCAATGGCATTTATCAACATTCTAATGTGTTTCCACACGTTTTTTTTGTGAACTAAGCTATAGTTTATCATCATAGTAAGTTATATAATGTGTTTGTACTATAACTTATTGCACAAGAGAAGTAAAGTAAAAAGGTCTAACTCATTCATATATATATCCTTTACCAAAAGTATATATCCTTATATATCTGAAGGATACGAAATGAGCATTATATCAGTGGCCCATGAACTACTCGGAAAATGAATGCATAGCGTAACACTAAATTGATATATTTTAACTCAACATGAATATACACTCACAATGACATGCAAATATCTAGTGAAGCCAATTAATATGATTTTTTTCCTAATTTGTATAGATACTTGTAGCAAAAGAGGGGGGGAGGGCAAGTCGGGCATTTTTTTGGTTTTTCATTGTTTATTCCGTTTTGGTGGCTACCACCTTTTTTTCAAAGTAGTGGAATATCTGTTCACTAGTGGAATATCTGCACCGTAGTGGAATAAATGATGTTTACAGTAGTGGAATTTATCAAATGAGTTACCCGCCTACCCTGCCCCCGTAATTGTGTTCTCGACTAAATGCCTATAAACAAGATTTTGAACTATTTCCTTTTCGATGAGGGACAACAAGAAGCGGACGAGTTTAGTTTGCTTGTACATCCTTGTAAATATGGTTTAATTACATTAAGAAACGCCGGTCACCAACTCCTACACAATATTGAGTGTGTTGTAGGAAAGGAAAGGAGACTTAAACTTTGAGTTAGTACTATAATTTATTATACTATATAATGTATGCTGCCTATTCGCCCCCTCGAAAAATATAGTATATTATCTTTCACATCTAGTCATGGGTCTTAATGTCTATTATAGTTAAGGATCTCAAGGATTCAGATCAAAAGAATATCTTCAAAATTAGTGTAAAATGATCAAATATGGCTCAATCTTAAAACCAGGTACGAAACTTACATGAATGGCCACAGCTAGAATGACATTAAGTATGCAGCAGATAGTGTGGGGGAGGGGGCATTATTTGCATTAATGCACTCTAAATTCCGAGGAAGATAAGTAGGGCATAAAATGTTTCATAAACTTAGAAAATTATGTAAGTTGAACTAATACAATATTATAAGTTTTAGGAGCTAAGGAATCTACAATGGTGTACCATTATACAAGCTAAAAGTTAAAAGAAGGTAATCCACCCGCACCTTCCAATACTACTACCTTGTTACGATTTCACTCTGATCACTATCCCTGCTTCTGCAACCCTCTCATTGTGGCTAATATGTTCGCTTCATGTCCTTCACGCCATTATGTTTAGTTGCCAAGGAGTAAAGTATCATTAATCTTTATTATCCACATAATTATAAATCACATTTATAGGCACTCTACAAACTTCCTAAGGTTTTCTTGGAGAGCTGGTAACGAGGTGTTTAAGTTATTTTACCAGGTAGAATCTTTGGGACCACAAAATTCTTAGAAAAAAATCATTACAGACATCAAGATTGTAGACACCGAAGAATCTCTTCGATAAAATTGGGCTCCTAGTAATCCACTCTTTCATTTAAACAAAATTAACTTTCTAGTGACAATGTGTATCTGCCCATACACATACTAATATTGAGCCTATTCATTAACATTCTAAATTTTGGAAGAGTCGACAAGTATATACGGTGCTCGAGTAATATACATATATTTTAATACCTTCAAATAAAATCATGCAAGAATAAAGAACATATCAATGATCAATGACAAGAAGAAAGAAATCGAGAAAACTTATCTAAATGAAAGTTGTGGCGTGAATTTCGTTAACATACTAAAATTGAATCTGACCCTCTATACACAAACTTACAGACTCGTCCTGTGTCACACCGCACACAACAATCTCACTGGTGTATCACTGCAGTGGTACAGAAAAAAAGATTGTGAAAATTTGTAATTATCGCTTCAATTTTGGCACAAGAGAAATGAACACACTGGAAGAATAAACACACTTTGCTAATATTGAATTATAAAACTAAAAATACCTCCAAAATTTTCCAACCCATTATCCGTGTGAATTCTGCAGGCTAAGCACTGAAACATGGCTATGATTTATGGTTATGAAATTGGCACTTTAGAGAAGATAATTTTAAAATCAATAAAATTCAAATGCAATAATACTTTAGTGATACGTGTGTCAAATTATCTGGAATAAGACAACGAATTGGCTGCTTCATGTTTTTTGAAATCCGAACCTATTTTGTATATAGTAGCTTGGGTGAGTCCTCTTTAAATTCCTTATTAGCTTGTATAATTTGAAGGAGTGGCTGAGAATCACAACCTAAACAATCATTCTAAATTACAAGTATTGAAGAGAATCGAGAAGGTCTCATCATTATGAATTATGTTGGAAAATTGCGCTCACAGAAGATTAGATAAGTTATCAAACATTATGTTTAACCCAACTTTAAATTTTAAGGAATGATTTCGGACACATTATATCAGAGTTTAAATCATCAAAAATATCATGATATCTGATCAAGCAAATCCTTTGACCAAGAGAGAAAAAATTAAGATATCCGATCATGATATCGAGATGCTTAGATATACCTTGAACTAAATAATCAATCACCGGTAACAAAAGAAAAAACTAAGAGAATTTCTTTTGTGCCACACACCTCATTGCAATTAAACTGCGACATTCTCACTAGTGTAATACAGGAAAAAAGACCGAGAACATTTTATGATAATCGCTTGAAAAACCTTTTAATAATACTTGTAGGGACAAACTCCCAAATTTGTAGAATTATACCTCAAAATATAAAAAAGAGGCTCATGCCTTGTCATGCCTTGTAAGATGAAGAGAGAATAGCCCTAATAAAAAACCTAAGGTTATAATGGGGGGCATACACATTATTGTATATAAGATATGAGATACAAGGACCTGAAATACAATATTTTGGTCTATGTTAGAAACTTGGAATTAAGAAGTCTAATATATAATGTATATTGTATTATATTTAATTAGGGAAATTATCCACAGCCAACTTGGCTGGATACACCAGCCGCAATATTACATTGCGGGTTGCCGCAATGTTTCATTGCGGCGGGTGAGCACACCCGCAATGAAACAATGCGGCTGCTGTATCCCATCCAACGATGGCTGGGGATCAGTTCCCATTTAATTATAATTATATTTTTTTTGTCGACTAGTCTACGACTAGTCCACGATTAATCGACTATTCGACTAGTCGAGGGTCCATCAGATCGTTGAGAATTAAGTGATTGCCCTTTCCTTTCCTCACTCCTCCATATATTCTATGATAACGTTTTTTCTGACTCACCTCGACTTGGCGTCGTGATAACCATGGTTATGATCCACCAAGATCGATTTCATTGGGTGTAAATATTTACATTTACTTTTTCTCACCTTGAAGACGGGTGCATTGATTTGTAAGTGAAACTGGACTTGAATAATTCACCCAATATTTCTTACAAAAGGAGAAAAAATAAATGATCTCTTTTTTAGATTTTTTAGGTTTATTCTGTTTTGGTGGCAACCACTTGTGTTTTACAAAATTGTGAAGCCCACCTACCGAACCCTCACAATAGAAGTCGCGAATAGACGGTTATAAACAACACACTAAACTTTATCGTGTTATCTTATCGATGAGGGACATAAAGAGTTTGGTTCACTCGCATATTTTTATACATGATTTGTTTTCACTAAATTATGAGAACGATCTTTCAAATCATACACATTATAAAAAGAAATGAGACTAAAACTTGGATTTTATATATAATTTATAATTTATTATTATACAAAAATTTTATTGTCGGTCTATTGATCTTCCAGAAACTAATTTTTATTGTCGATCTAATCCTCTTCCACAAACTATAGTTTGCAAAAAAATAGTTATTTACTTGTTGCCTTTCCATAATTCCTGAAATGTTAAGGATGACAAATTCAAAACAAGAAAATTATCTTCAGGAGTTGTTGGTAATAAAAAAATTGAGCTTATCAATATTACTTCAATAATTTAAGTTTTAAGCAAGTCAAAAATAGGGGGAGGGAGGATATCCTTACATACATGCACCTTTAAAAGTATGGTAACCAGACTCTAAAGTGGGAAGAATCTTAAGTCATGGTTTAAGATGTCCTTAATAGTTAAGGATTAAGATTCAGGTCAATAGAATATCTTCAAGAATGGAATAAATTTTCAAATCAAATCATTCATAAAACTCGCGAGATGAAGTTAATCCGTTAAATTTATGTCCTTCACATAATTTTGGTTGCAAAGGAGTACAGTACCATCAATCATTAGTCATAAAAACTCACTAGATGAATATTTTAAGCTTGAAGTTAATCTGTTTAATATAAGTCCTTCACACCATCTAATTAGTTGTCAAGGAGTACAGTATAATCAATCTTTATTAACCAATTAACCACATAATTATAAATTATTAATCACATAATTGTAAATTACATTATACGCGCTCTACCAACTTCCTAAGGTTTTTTGGAGAGTTGGAACCGCAGTATCTATGTTATATAACTGGGTAGGATCCAGTTCGAACTTTTCGAAACACAACATTCTCAAAAAATATGAGATGTAAATCAAGGTTGGTGTCCTAAACATGTTTAATATTCTTAAAAATTTTAACTTAAAGACACCAAGAAATCTCTTACATGAAATTGGGCTCATGGTAATCCATTTTTCAATCCTAACAAATTTAGCTTACAAGTGAGAGGGTGGATTTGCTCATACACGTGATACGCATATTAAGCCTACTTATTACTCCCTCCGTCCCAAAAAGGTTGACACACTTTACTTTTTTGGATGTCCAAAATTAATTGAACTTCTATTTTTGGAAAGTAACTTTAATATTTTAAATTATATTTACACCATTACCAATAACAGCATAAATGCTTTTACCTGCCAAATCCATTAAAATAGATATTAAAGGAGAGCCACGTCTTGTCTTTAGGAGTATAAACTAATAAAAAATTAAGTCTACTGGTACTTTCTTAAAATTTGTTCAAACTTGATCGGGCCAATCTTTAAGGGACAGAGGCAGTAACACTTTAAAGTTTAGAAGAGTTGGTAACGACATATGGTGCTTGAGTTGACTATAATTAGGTAATCTAGATAAGGATCTTTTATTTTGATATGTTGACCTAAATCAAATATTACTTTATCAATGCTCCGGTTCCAAAGAAAAAGAAGTTGGGTTTAAATAATATTTGTACATAAATTATTTTCAACGATCAATGCAAACAAAAGTGTCCTTATACTTTTCTAAAATGTGAGCCATGATCGGAGACGATTGCTCCAGATCGGAGACGATTGCTCCAGGCGTAATCAAATGTTACTTTCAAGTAGCTATTGATATATGCATGTAGTCAATCCTAATAAGCTAACATCTTTCTTTTAAAAAGTTTTGATGACTAATGATTTTGGGTTAATAGTACAAAATAGGCAACTGCAGCTTCAGATCTCTCGGAATTTCAATAGATTGACTTGAGTTTTTGAAACTAGCTAAAGCTATAGACGCTGAAGCTATAATTATATATATAATTTATTTATTACGCAGTATAAACCAAAGCAAACATAACCAGATAATCCTGCAGTGTCTGAGGAGGGTAAGATGTATGCACACCATACCCCTACTCCGAACAGTAGGGAAGCTGTTTCCGTGAACACCCCCGGCTTAGTGCACGACGACAAAAATAATGTGTGACAAATATAAACATGAACAAAATAATAGATACAAATATAACAGTAGAAGTAAGATAAGTGTACAAGACAAACCTGAGCCCGTGGTTGTATGTGCACATGACACGTACTTACAAGGACGCCTCTCTAAATTTTAGATGCTTTATATTCCCAGACTGATAGCGTCCATGATTTTTGTCAAATTGGAAGGACCTAATCCGCGGTAAATTAGAAGACACAACCTCATCAACTCTAATGTGTCGTTTTTGAGCTACCGTATCTAATGTCATGCCACCTTTGAGATTTAAGGTCTCAAAATCTAAACTCAATTGATCACTTGAGTCAAAATTAAGTTTGTGGGAGGAAACCTTAATTTGATCATATACTATATTAATTAATTAAATTTGAATGCCACGGGTAACGAATTATCTTCCCCTTTTTGGTATAGATAGATTGTGCAATTTTTTTTTATAAAAATCAATCTTTAGACATCTTGTTTTCTTCCGGTGATTTTTATATGGTATTTTTTTTATGTCAAGGACGACAAACTCAAATCAAGAAAAAATATTCAAACTAGCTGGAAATTATCAAAAAATTCATAATACTTAGGTACTGAAAATTTCAAGTATGTTGAAAATTGTAGGACGGGGGATCTGTATATAGGTGAACGATTATTGTAAGTATTTGGAAAAGGCAAGATAGTTGCAAGTCAAAAAAATACAATAATTGAGTTAACTTAAATCAGGTGATCCGACTAAAATATTACACAATCAAGATTCAAGCCTCCAAATTTAATTAAAAACATTGCATTAACTGTTTTTTTATATGTGTATAGTTTCAACACAAAAACTATTCTCGGCATGCTTTGCTTGTAGTTGCAACCAGATCTCTTCAACGTCTGAATTTGATTCTAACATAACTACATGAAATTTGCAGAATTGTACATATGCATATTTCCGGCCATTTACGATTGAGAATTGTACATCCTAACCCTTAATTGCAAAGTGTCCAAGGAGACATAATATATCACTATTCTAAAAAACAAACATTACTAATAGACATATAATCAAAAACTTCATAAGCATTTGCAATTAGGTTCCAAAACCATCTCATGAAAGCATTATGTATAAATATACGTGCATACTTTGAACTAAAATCGAGAAAACGAGAAAGAAAACGAGAGAACTTATCTGAATAAAAGTTGTGGCAGTTGACTAAAGTTGAATTTGAACCTCTATACACAAACTCACTGTGCTGTGTTACACACATTCTCAGGTGTATCACTGCAGTAGTACAGAAAAAAGATTGTGAAAACTTTTGATTATTGCTAAAACATGATAACTCCATAAATCGAAAAAAATCTAAATGTGAAAATAATCCTAGTTCACTTTTGATTATTCTTCTTAAAGTAATGTTGCCGGCCCGAAATGAATCCCGGAAATATTTTCCAAATAACACGTGGAGTATTTTTATTTGTGTCATTCATATATATACACGAGTGGTCCATCTCGTTTACGAACAACGATAACCCAGCACTTAGTAACGAATTCGTATTGACCTAAACAGGCATTGTATTGAAGAGAATCAACAAGTATATACTTACATCATATTAGATACATATAATCAAAATTTTAATTTTATGGAATGATTTTTGACAAATTTAATCAAAGAGATTAAAATCAATGAAATATACACTCTTTTATGATACCTAATCAAAGCAATTGTAAAATGAAAACAGTAATCGATATGTATACCTTTCTCTGTTAATCAATAACATATACTGATAAAACTAGTGTTTGAAAACCCCTTTCAGTAATCAACTAATCGTATATAGAAAAATTGACCTAATTTTTTATAAATAATTATTAATATAAGTCTAATGCAAATGCGCACCTATAATCGGTCAAGGGTACATACGCGAAGTTTAATAAATTTAACTCATTTTAATCTTCTCATATTTATTAATTACAGTGGACCGGTCGATTCCCTGCATATATAAAAATTTCACCAATTAAAATGGACGAAAATTTTGAGATTCCGCACCTTAACATGTACGCTTGACACACACTACAAAAATCGATAGTTAAAATATATAATTAACTTTGCCAAATCTCTCTCCAATAAATAAAAAATTAAAGATTAAGATAAATTTAAAATTGTTTGGTCCTACAATGGAACTAATATTGAAGTTGAAGTTTGATTTTATCACCAAAATACATTTTTTAATTTAAAATTATAGAAAAGACTATGATTATTTTAGTTTTGACATTGACTTTCTCATTAAACATTTTAACTTTTTTATTTGTTTTACATGATGTTTATTTGTCAACAAAAAGCTCTAATTGCATTTCAATTTGAATGAAAAATGGAAAAACTAATGCATTAATGTTTTTATATATTTAGCTAAATACTTATTTAAATTAGTGAAAATGAAATAATGGTGTTAGAATCCACCAAATCCCCACAATTCTCTCTGATCCTACCGTTTGCATGCATGTATGTTATGTTCCATGCTTCCCAAACATAGGCACACCAAAACATTGTCCTAGCTACCTCAAACCCTTCTTATTCTTCTTCTTCATCATCAATAATTGTATGGTGCGTTGATATTTAGGTTTTGTCGTAGCTCGGAAGAATGGGACGTGGCCAACAGTCACTGATTTATGCTTTCGTGGCTCGGGGAACGGTGATTTTAGCAGAGTACTCTGGTTTCAGCGGTAATTACATCTCCGTCGCCACTCAATGCCTTCAAAAGCTTCCTTCTTCCAACAACAAATTCAATTACACTTGTGATGGACATACCTTCAATTATCTTGTCGAAAATGGATTCAGTAAGTTTTTTTTTTTTCATGTAGCTGTTATACTTTTTGATTTGCATGATTGTTTGCAGGGGCGGAACTAGGGGGATCAGAATGAGCATCGGTCTCTGCCAACTGTCCAAAATCATAAAAGTTTTAATGTAAAATTTTGAAGTAACTTGGATCGATCCTCCTATTATAAAAATCCTGGTTCCGTCCCTGATTGTTCCCTACATAGGCCAAATATTTGTTAGGACTTTATCTGTCATGCATGGTAGGTTATTTTAAGCATGCCTAGAATATTTGTTGTTTTGTGACTCTTTATTTGGAAGTACAGAAGGAATTAAGGAAGATAAAAAATGTGACAGGTCAAATCCCGAGTCTTTTTTCAAAAATCGGGTTAAATCCCGATTCCGAAATAAGCCGAAATCTACAGTCCCAAATGCAGCCAACTTGGGTAAACAATAAGTCCACCAGTGCCACCACAGACCCACAAAAAATCATGATTTGTTGGGATACATAGTAGTAATACTTTGCCTTATAAACTGAACAAAAGTCTCAAATCTCCTCGATATTAGACTGGGGTGTTACAAAAAATATTGACAATTTTATTGTGAAATGAAAAACTACTTCAAACATGATCACCCATCATTAAATATCATTGAGGTCTAGACAGGTATTAGCTAAATTAAAATAAGTGATTGGTTTAGCAGGGTTAGCCCTACATGCAAAAAATACATGTAAGATTTTGTTGATTTCATGAACCTAGTTGACAAAATTCTGAGTAAGATGAGATAGTCTAGCGGTAAGGGCTCTGCCTTGTCGTCTCAGATTCTGGGTTCGATTATGACATGTGTTTGATGTTTCAGCATACTGTGTTGTGGCCATTGAGTCTGCTGGCAGGACAACTCCCATGGCCTTTTTAGTGCGAGTGAAAGAAGATTTCATGAAAAAATATGGTGGTGGAAAGGCTAAAACTGCTTCCGCGAAAAGCTTAAGTAAAGAGTTTGGGTAAGTATGTTGAACTTGTTTATATTCTAAAGACTGTCTTTGCATATCCTTAACTTCTCAATTATTCAGACCCAAACTGAAAGAGCAGATGCAGTATTGTGTGGATCATCCTGAAGAAATCGACAAGATTGCTAAGGTTAAAGCTCAAGTAACTGAAGTCAAGGGAGTAATGATGGAAAATATTGAAAAGGTAATGAGTTCTAATCTGCAGAATGTAATGAGTTCTATCAGTTATTTTCTGTTTTTTCCCTAATGTGCTTATGTTATGTCCTTTAGTAAAAGAATTTCATGGCCTTTTCAGGTTCTTGACCGTGGAGAGAAGATTGAATTGCTGGTAGATAAAACTGATAATCTCCGCTCACAGGTTAGTCATTGCTGTCCATGATTTGCAACTTACCATAGAGATTCAGTTCAATTTGCTTATGGGATCTGTTAAAAATTGTTGTGCTGTTGGAAAAAGTGCCGGTTAAAAAAGTGTTGTTGAAAAAAAAGATGATTGTTTGGTAATATTTTTAATTTGTGGATGTTTTGATGTAAAAATTATAAAAAGTAATGATTTTGATGAGATTTGACGGTGAAATCAGCATTGCTTCCCGTAAAAGTGCTACCCGCAAAAGCCAAAAAAAGCTTTTACCCCGTAAAAGCTGAAAAACAGCTTTTACGAAAAGCATGTGGGCCTTACTTTTTCTAACCACAGCTTTTAAGCCAAAAACACGTTTTAGAAAAGTAGTTTTTTAATTTTAACAAACACTATTTTAGTTAATTTTCAGCAAAAAACTGTTGTTACCGTCTGCAATAACAATGTCAAACACACCCTCAGCTTACGGGTACCTGATCTTTTTTTTTCGCAACTGAATTACACATCAGGCGCAAGATTTTAGGACACAAGGAACGAAGATGAAAAGGAAGATGTGGATCCACAACATGAAGATCAAACTAATTGTTTTTGGTATCATCGTTGTGATTGCATTGATCATAATTTTGTCAATATGCCCTCGTTTCAAGTGTTAACTGCAGGCTGATCAAGCACAAGGATGTTTTTCAGCATATGCACATAAACTTGCACATTGCTCCCTATCTTTTGTTGGGTTGAACCATACATTGTATTGTATTAAGGTACCTTTTTTTGATTATTTTCCGTAACTGAGCATTCCTCTCCTGCTTACCATTCAGACAGCAGGAAGATTGGAATGTAATATATGTATATCTATTTTGCTGTATTACATTAGAAGCTTATATGTATAAGCATTCTTCTCTTCAACAGTTCTATGTCCAGAGACCAATAGTTCAATACAGTAATGTAATCAATTCTCGACGTAAATTGAGATTGATACAGAGTTTAGACGCTCCATTGGTACCGTCTCTTACATAGCAATTCAAGATTAAGCATTACATTGTGTTAATTTGGCACACATAGACGACAATGATATCTGTCCCCCTAACAATATCCGGTAGTCTTACAATGAAAAGTTGGGCACTACAAGCAGGAAACATTGGCTTACATTGGATTACACTGACCTGAAATGCTATCTACATTAATGATAATTTATTTATATTTAACAATATGCAAGTGTTAACTACAACAGTTTTTCAAGTGAATATAGGCAGTCTATGCTCGCCTGAAGCATACGAGATGATATTTCTTTTTAGTGGTGGGATATAGTTTGCCCCATAGAGAGCAGCAGCACGAATAAAATTCAATGGTCCAAAATCAACTGAGTATGCCTTTTGGAAACCATCCAAAATTGCCATCATCGCTATGTTGGCTGTTTTTCTATCTGCTTCGTACTTCTTTAGCAGAGATACCTACAAGAAATGAAATTTTTTTAGCCAAAATGTAAGATGATGGTCATCTCCAATCTGTATAGATTTCCTCTTAAAACAAACCCAAACAGCTTTATGCCAACCACTAATCAATTTCAGTGACAAATCTAAAAGAAAAACAAAAACTTGCAAATATCCATTTAAGTACTAATGATTATACAAGATATAACTAAACTAATATGGATTCATAAGTAGGAGTTAAAGATAACACACCTCCCCAATATCAGATCCTACTGCAACACCTTCAGAAATAACTTTGGAAAGAGCAAATGCATCGGCAAAACCCATATTCACACCTTGACCAGCCAAAGGATGAACGGTGTGTGCCGCATCACCAATTAGCACGACACGCTTTGAAGCATAACTATTTGCATGCATTAAAGATAATGGAAACGCCATTCTTTCTGTCACCAATCTCACTACTTTTGGTGGAAGCTCAAAGCACTTATTTGACGATGCCACATCTGCCCCAAGCCAGGAGAAAATACCTCCACTGCCAGATACTTGTGGCTTCGGTCGAGGACCATAGCCACCATCCAGAGCATGATTTACGGCTCTCACAAATTCATCGTCATTCATTGTTTTTCGACTTAGTGACTCTTTAGGGTCCATGGTCCAAACAATGTTGCTGTACCTGTCGCCAATTGGCAAAAGTGCAAGTGGGCCATTAGGCAGGAATCTTTGCCAAGCACACCGATTTTCCACAGTATGTTCTACGGTACAGATAATTGCATTCTGGGAATAATTCCATCCAGTTGTTTTGATGCCAGCCAATTCCCTAACACGTGATTTGGACCCATCAGCTCCAACCTGTTAGAAAGCACCAAACTTTTAGAGCAAATTAAATATATGTGAAGGATCCTTATCTGCTATCACCTATCATTGGAGAAAGAACAAAAGTCTTTCAGATCCAACTGAAGCATGCATATTAATTACGTGGGGGGATTGAATTTACCACAAGCTTTGCATACAAACTATTGCCGTCACTCAGTTTCAGTTTTGTTAAATTTCCCCTTTCATGCAATGCTTCTGTGGACGCTGCTATATTATTCAATGCCTTTGATGCAGAGGTTGGACCAGAAATCATCGAATCTAATCGAGATGAAAATATCGTCTTCTGTAGATCTGTGTCCTGTTACCATTCAGCTCTATAATCAGACAGCTATTTGAATTTTGGTCAACTGTGGCAGACTTACATGACAGATATAAGAAATCACTTAAAGAAGTTTACAAGTAAACACTAAAGCATCTTTGTGGTCCAACATGTGTAAGAAAATAGATGAGCATTTAAATACTATCATTGTATCTATTTGGGGTGGATGAAATTGGGAAGAGGAGAGAACAAAAATTTCTTCTAATTTATAGGTAAACACTCTTAATTTTCATTACTTCCTGTATTCTATTTCTAGCCATCTAAACTTAAACTTGAACTCCCAATTTGAGAAGGAATACTCCATTCTACTCATTTGTTTCACAGTGTTCATCGTAGAAAAGTTTCACTCTCTCATTTTGTTTCCACTCTAACCTCCTATCTCCAATTTCTTTCTCCAAGAATTTTGTTAACAATTTTTCACTCCATTCAGTTACATTCCACTCTCCCCCAATTAAAGATTTCATGTTTAATTCTCTCTCTAGCTGTGCACTCGCTAGCTCTCACACAGAAAACAATTGAGCATATTATTCACTCTTTCCTAACCTGGTATATCAATAAGGGTCGGCCACAAGTGACAACCTAAATACCTACATGAGTTATATTATTCAGACCACAGAAAATGTCAGTATAGAGGAGCAGCTACCTTATAAGTTTAATAGAGTACCAATATATTCAGACATTAATGATAGATATCTACAATCAACTTGTGCAGCTTCAGGAGAAAAGATAGATATAATTATTTACGTTTTATGTCTCCTATCAGTCAATTACGGCTTGTTCTGTATTCTAAAATTATACAGAAAGAGTGTCTTAGCTTAACTTATAAAAAGATCCTTTCAAAGATATCCCAAATAGTATTCAATTTATATTTAGGGTTTACGGGTAATTTTAGTTACAGGGGCAAAGGTTCTAGCTAGGTTACACTCACCATATATGCAACAAACATGGCTATATGAAATATACATTTCTTCTCCAAAATTATAGATGCTATGAATATTTGAAACAAGGAGAAGAAAATGAAAATCAACAAAAAAATGGAAATGAAATCAACATTATTTTATATAATTACCAAACAAATTTAAGACTATATCAATCTGTAAAGAGAAATTAATAAACTCGGAACATGAAAAAATATATCATGTTTCATTATTTAGCTTAAAAGAGTTTAAGGTAAATGCAAACCATGGTTTTCGTACCTGCAAGCATGACAGAAGAGATCTATGTAGGATCTTATTCTCCACAACGCACCTGGATCAAAGTCCAAACAAGGATTATCTATTAAACGGCTTCTAGTCATTACTTTATTACTATATGATTCACTTCATCTGTGTTCTCACCCGAGCACTTCTTTATTTACATCTCGTGCATTGTATCTTGTGAACCCAAGCCCAGTATAGTCCCAGACCTAAATAAGATGAGCGGGAAATATATCAGGCATTCAGAAATCATCAAGGTCCAGATTCAACCCTGCAAGAGTTTCGCCATGCAGGCTTCACGTGAAGAGGGTATACTAGAGTAGAAGAGCTTTATATCTCTATGACAGCGCCTTTACTAACTTATAAATGGATTAGATTAATAACATGATTTAGATTTAATAACAATAATAATTAAACTATATTAGCTTGTATGTGAAAAAATGCCAATAAGAAGATAAGACATAATAAAGTTATAGGGGATAAAGCATTCTAATATCTACTATGGATCCCAAATCTAGTGCAACTGAATTGCAATTTTAATAAAATTTCTCTAGGTTTAATTTATCAGCTAGGTTTGCACCCCCTACATATGGACGCCTTATTTGTCTAGGTGAAAAGCTAGTACAGAATGCAGTAATACTGACATATTGCAGCTTTAATGCTAAAAAGAAGTAAACTTTGACGAAGCAGTATTGATTTTATATGCAACAAATCAAGGCTACTTCAAAAATCTTCCAAACTTCCTTTTTGTGCTGAATACATGCTTGGGCTTTGTGGGAATAATATAAATCAGAGAGTAAATACGATATTTTTAAGAGAAAAATCAAAAGAGATGCTATATTTCTCAACTAGAAATGTAAAGTATAGAATTTAACTTTACTGAGTCAAAAACCCTTGAATATTATATACCTCAGTTTCTGCTCAACAATTTTACGGTAATATTTAAATAAAAATATCGCAATAATATCGAATACAGGTTAAATGAATAGCTTTTTAATTTTTAATATATGAAGGCCCTGCATATTCCTATAATATAAATTTTCAGGGG
This sequence comes from Apium graveolens, assembly GCF_009905375.1. NCBI lineage: Eukaryota > Viridiplantae > Streptophyta > Magnoliopsida > Apiales > Apiaceae > Apium > Apium graveolens. Next base: position 195,074,189 of record NC_133647.1, read on the forward strand.
GCAGTATAAAATTGTTTAATTGCTGGGTTTTCCACTTGATCTTATATTGGTTACTATTAATTACGACAGATGATTGATACATTCGTCCATTAGGCTTTGAATATGTTTAACAAAGTTGTTCTAAAGTCAAAATATTTCATAACGGCCCGCTTTATGAACTGAATTAATATTATTCAACAACGAATTATAGCAATTTAGAAGGGGAAAAAAAGGCCCCGACAATAATATAGCTGTTCTTAGTATTCATCAAAAATTTATTTCTATCTTGGACAACCTCTGAAGATTTTCTATATCAGCTATTGTGGAGAATGCAAGAGTGGTTTCAAAACCTCTATCCCAAACCCACAAAGCCCTCTATCTTAAATGGCATAGCAAACTAAAACCCAGTTGACTATATAACATTGACCACCAGCTTCATTACCAGACCTAAGCAAGTCTGTGAACTCACTTCTTAAGCCTCTTTATCCCTATTGTATCCCCACTTTCTTCTCACACATACGCTGGAAATTAAACATGTAAATTATATGTACAGAAATGAAAACAAATAATTACAGTTGGTAATAAAGTAGAGAATACGTCATGGATAGGAATAACCTGCATCTTATCGAAATAAGCATGTCGAAGCTGTTCAATATACTTCCAAGCACCAACACCTGCAAAGTCAAATAGAACACAAAATATAGAAGCAGAAAGTTATCCACTCCAGTAGAAGCTTATATGGCTTGAAAGAAGCATCAACAATATAAATTATGTTTACACCACTGATATTGCATATATATAGAAATAAAGCTGCAGTTATAATACAAAAATATATAGCGCGAGATTAGAATTAGGCTGTGGAAATATTATTTTTGTGCATCCAGACGGATGGTGTTTGACAAAGTAAAAAAAATGAAACATCCTAGTAAAAGTAGTGACGTTCGTTATCTCCAGAGGATGCAAAAGTAGTGCCCTGAGCATTATGACGATGTAAAAAGTTTGTCTATCCACAGATTTCATGGCACAACAAGAACACACATTTGAGTGTCATCTGATCTAGGACACTAGGTTGATCAAAACCTATAAGGTGATGGTACAACTTACAGGTTGACAAAGGGACTTGGAATACCGAGAGTAAATCTCAAAACCAGATAACTCATGAATCACAATCCTCAACTATGATGAACCTACACCATTATTTATATTTAATACACAAACCTTTAACCAATATTTATGATGAACCTACACCATTATTTTTTCATTTTAATGTAACTTAAAAATTATGATCCAAAAGATAAGTACATAGGTTATTTCTTAAAATAAAAAAACCAAACAATTTCCCATGGTTGTTCCAGGATTTTATATACACATGTACATGTTGTGAATTCTTAAAATTCAAAATTTATCCTCCAAGTTACGAAATTAATAGAAGACATTTAATTTACATGTAACAAAGTCAGAATTAAAAGTTTTAGGAGGTGCCCTTCTATTCTAACCCTACTACGTTCTAAATTTAAAGCAGATAGCTGGGTAAAGAACTTCATTTAGCATGGAGTTGATAAATTTTGACATGTTATCACGATTACTTAGTCTAAAAATGCTAGCAGAACAGATATGCAGCTACCGAGGCTCGTGTGTAAAGAGCGTAGAGGTCAAACTATGAAATACCTTTGAAAAGAGATATAGTTGTGGGAGTCACAGTACTGACCCTTGGATCTGGTGGATCATCTTTTTTTATGCTAGTAGTATTCAACAAAGCTGGATTGCTGTCAACAATGGCGACAGACAAGTGCTTTGTCAGTGGCATTCTGGCTGCAAAAAAACGTACCACCAAACATGATTAATAGTCTTGTACTACTGAAAATTCTGAAAGCCGAAAGGATGGAAAACAATACAAATGAATACGTGACACAATTTTAAAGTTCGGGACATGTAATATAAGAATCACATGACATAGGACGATGGGTGAAAAAAAAAGGTAGGAAAATTTAGATTCAGAAGCCTCCAGAAAACCAGAACCTCACCAAACTGGTTTCTTACTATTATGTTCTGAGCCAAAATAAATTATTTCATCTCTCGAGTCCTGAAACAATCTAATCTAACATATATAACTTGCCTAGTCATTATCCACCATCAATTAAGAATATTAGATATTAACTTTTACCCTGACAACACCTATCAAATTTTTCAAGAATTACTTGCTACCTAATATAATCAAATGCATGCATTCATCTCTATATCATACTAAAAATTACAATAAATATTAATCTCATATATCTTTCAACCTCATGAATACATATCTCAAGTAAAACATAACAATAGACACTTAAGGGGTCGTCATGATCTTCAACAGTTATTTGAATCCTAAGAATTTACAAACACATCTACCCCAAAAGAAACCTATTAAAAGAAATATACAAGTACTAAGGCCTTACATATGTGCTATCTTCGTAAGGTATTTTTGTTTGGTAAATTTGGTTGAACTATTGGATGAGGTCAAATAATTGGAAATGAAGGGAGTACTAGCGATCTTTACTGTTAAGAAAATAAAAACATCATCATTTTATTATCATGTTAAAGGAAATTCATGCCCTGAAGTGAGAAATTCTTAGGGACAGCTGAGAGGCAAATGTCGCTTGGAAATGATAATTGAATTTAACAATAGAACAATGAAAATAAGTAGCACATATCTAACTTATCAGAAGGGGGATATAGGGAGGTATCACAGATGCTGATGATAATATATTTAAAGTGAACCTAAAGAGGACTATCATTAGAATCTCTAAACTGTAGGAGACTGTAATTAGAGTATATAACCATGCTAGTTCTATAATAGAATCCGATGAAATAATTGTGTCACAATTTAAATAAGAGAAGGTATGTCAGTTTATTTTCCTGATGTGGCTGTGTAAATTCAAAAGTAAAATAAAATGCTGAGAAAGGAAGTTTTATCTTTTACAAGTTGATCTTGTATTAGTATTTTTCAGAATGAACAAACATTTTACAAGAGAAGCGTAGAAATCCATATACTATCAAGTCCCAGAAGATTAAAAAAGGCTCTGTACAGTAAAAAGTTCTGCGGAAAAACACAAATACCCAAAGAACAAGCTAAACCCATGCCAACCATGCCACCTCCAATAATAGCAATGTCAAACTGTGGAGCAGCAGTTTCATGTTCATGCTTAGCCCCATGGTCCTGAAATATTGTAGAGTACATTACGCTTTGTGCAATAAGTATCGATAGCATAGATGTAAGTTTACCTAGTTCTGTCGGCACTATTAACAATCAAAAAAAGGTTGAAACACTGCGATCTTCTTTATAAATCTGGGTAACATATTCCTCACTTTAACAAGTCAACTCTTTTTTACCATTTACAAAATACTCTTGAGTTATTCCACAAATAAATACTCACCTGCACACTGCTTCATGAATATTTAATTCTGTTGCACAATATTGCAATGAGATTATGTAGAATACACTATGTAAAATTGTATCTATTTACACAATGTGAACAAAAGTTACTTCAGGATGTGTAAGTATAGCTCTGTTTAGGAATGTCTGTTATAATATGATATTCTAACCAGACACAGAAGTAAATTACAAAATTATCTAATGGTTATAAAGTTGGTAACTTAGTTACGATCTAGATATGTCTAATCCCGGAACACTGAATTCTAGTAGAAAATACCTGAAGTCCTGATTAAAATATGCTGCTTGTGCCAAAATCCCTATTATTATGTTTACTAAGGTACCCCGTTGAGATCCTTATGCATTTACACCACTAGTGAGTAGTGACAAGAAGACAACAACATCATATCATACTTACTATGTATCTATTATCTACATAAAGGTTGTTAACATGGCAGTAGGCCACTATAATGCCCCAGTTTTGATGCTTACGTCTATTACCCAACAATTTGTAACATACCTAGAAACAAAGAATCCACACTTTCAGAGTTCCAACAGAATTAAACAAAGCTGCAAGGCTAGAGGCAGAAAAACAACTAAAATGCAATCATCATTCTCGACAAGCCTAGAACCAGCTAGAACAATGCAGATACATCGTTAATATTCTTACATTGATAGCATCACTGCTGCTAGTACCAGACACATTTGAAGCAACATCACTACAGAATGCCCTCCGCATTATTTTCCATCCATAACTGGTTGAAGTGATATTTTTCGCAACCAACCTAATTCAGAAAGTTTATTGTTAAACACCCCATTTACGAAATCAAAGCCAAAAACATAATGGGAGAAATTTCATCAACATCAAGTAACAAACACAACTTTAAGTTGTATTTAGTACCATCAAGAAAATGTTAAATGGTCTATTACAAAATTTTAAATTTCATATATTAATTATTAAGCCCAAATAAACAATTACAATAATAATAATAAAGAATCAAACACTAATTGACCTAACAAATAATATGAACATAAATACATATGTATGTATGTATGTATACTTGAAATTTGCTATAAATCAACAGGTGTTCTAATGTAATAACATACATGTTCAGTTCTAAATTACTAAATTAAATAAAGATTACACATAGAAAAAAAAAACAATACAGAGAATAAATATGTGTACAGTGTATTGACTGAGACAAACCTGTTCATGTTTCAAAGTAGATTGATTGTGTTTGATTTTCACTTTTGTCTTGCTGCAACATAACACAAACACAGAAACTGTATAAAACGGTGTCGTGCAGTTTTTATGTCCGCGCATAAATATTCTGTTCTAAAAATCAACGATTCTACTGAATAATTATCCGGTTAATCATTTCAATATACTTTTTTTATTTGATTTTATAATCTAACTAATCGCTTCTTAAAATAATAATTTTAGTTTAGTAAATTAAATATTTTATATTTTATTAAACATATCTGATTATTCAATCTGATTAATCACCGATTATCCGATTAATCAGGTTACTCTCCTGAACATTATTGATTATCCCTTTTTAGAACAATGTGTGTTACCCGAAATAATTTTTGTTAAAGTATTTGGAAAATCAATAATTAGAGTTACTTTTGGGGGGGGAGGGTTATATTTTCATTAACTTCTTTACAAAGAATCCGATTTATTTAATTAAGTTGAACATAGATTTTTATAATTTATTATATCTAGATGTTAAACGTAATGTTTGTAGCAAATTTAAAATTTTAACAAATTTGGATCTATTTTAGGTTTTATTTTTATTTTGAGTTGAAATTTTAAGTTTTATTTTTATTCGATCCAGATTTTATTAATATCTAAGAATATGATCGATACGGAGTGTCTCTACGAGCATGACGAATGATTATGCTGAAAAGGTTGTAAAATTTGGAAATCGGATCTACTCAATTACGCCTCCAACATCCGAGTAATTGGCCAATTTTTCGAATACTGTTTTTCAGCATTCGGGTAACAGGTTGACTACTCACTTAAATCCAAATCGATTCATCTCCGATTTTCAAGTACTCACCCTAGTATTCATCCGGGTGGCCGATTTTTAGAACACCGACTAAAATATGTATAGGATACTAAAATGACATTTGAATTTAATGTATACATTAGCACCACCACCATTGGATCGCTCTTATGATGGAAAAATCTGATTTTTTTAAGATCAAATTTTTTAACAGCCAACAGGAGATGATTTGGACAAAAAGAAGGAAGCTGATAGTAAACGAAAAGTAATTGTATAAACTGCACAGAGCAAGCAAAAGCTAAACGTCTGATCCGTATTCATAACAAGAATTTAAGAACAAGAATTGTTTCACCGACCTTTATACCCCCCACAATGATTTCCCAGTTCCATCTTACAAGGATGCATAACTTTCAATGGAAATTAAACATTTTGCACAAATAAATACCTCCTATCAAGTTTCGTGTTGTACTACTGGTTTTGATTTTTGACTTTTACCTTTCTTTGATTTATTCTTCTCTTGCATCTTCTTTTTCTTTGCTTCAGCTGTAATCCACGTGTAATTGGGAGGAATTACAAACGGATCTTGGACGTTTTCTATTCTGCCACTGCTGGAAGGACTTGATCGTTGGTATGGGGCTTTTATCCACTGAAACCATGATGAGTTTGAGGACTGATTTAATACTGAATCATCTTGGCTTCCTGTAGGACTTGACGGTGGAGTTGAGAACTCATCCAGTGGTTCTAACTCCTCAAACTTTGTAAAAGTGACCAGCACCCTGATGGTGGGAATAACCGGTATAGCAACCTGAACCATATAACGCTTGTCAGTATAATCATAACAGTAAACTGCAGCGGAAATGTAGCAAAATTGCGGTAGAGTGCTCCAAACTACCAACATGATTACAAACAAGGGACCAAATAAATATAACACACAAGGCATAGCTTGTGTTGTATAATGAACTCCTACATTCTAGAAACCTAAGGTGTCGCAATACTATCTCGCTCACTCTCACACAAATGCGCACACAAATTCTGTTTTTCTTGCTTTCATCCCTGCTTTTAGACGTGTACATTACTTAAATCATTGACTTCTGGAGTGATTGTTCCAGCTACTTTCAGGTTATTAACTAAACATAGTTATAGTCTTATAGAAAGAAATATTAACTCATCCATATCAAAGTCCTTCGCAAACAAATCTATTTTCCACAGGACCATTATAATAATAAATCTATGAACGTAAAAAGTTTGAGGTAAGAAGTTGAAGTGTTCGTCAAAACTTTAACTGTAGTATATTCTGAACTTCGATCAACCAAAGGTTACTCTACTAATTTATTCGAGCAATCATATACTTAAGGAAAGAGTGAAGACACGATAGGAGGTAACCCCTTAATCAGGGTGTTAAAAACATTCTCCTGCTTCATAAAATTAGATTCCTTCCTTGCCCTCCATCAACAACACCCAATACTGTGAGAATGATGGAGTTGAATGGCTAAGTTATCAAATCACTGAAATTGGTACTATCTTGCACTTCCATCTTTGTAGAAAACTAAAAAACTAATAATTGAACGAATTTTAGCTCTGCGTAATATAAGTTTATAACCAAACCAGACAAAAATTTCACACATCATATATATGTCATTCTATCATTGAACTCAAAAAGTCAAAACCATTTTGCAATTGAGTCACTATATACAGAATATTTTCTTACAATACTTCAACCAAACTACCAAAATCACCAGCATATATAATCATTCAATGAATACTCATCTTCCGACCCGTGCAACTGTGAGATTTAAGATAATACTGTACTATCCTACATTCATGTCTATTTGAACGGTTTTTTAATCATTAAATAATAAAGCAAACTACTTAAGTCACCACTCACCGGAAGATATAATCATTCGGTGAATGCTCCTCTTCAGACCTATGCAATTGTGAAATTTAAGCTAGTACATTACTATTCTATATTCATGTCTATGTGAACTGTAATTCAATCATATATTAAGATATTAATATCTTCTCCAGAAAATGTTCATGTGAATTTTTAAAGATCTACACAGAGATTTGTTTTTTTTTCTTTAGAGCTCCATCGTTCCGAAACTTATAGAAATATACATAGTGTAACATTTAGTATATGCTTTGAAGTCTCTATGATAATTAATTATGTCTCCGGAAAATATGAGTCTTACTCTGTATTTAGGTACCAAGAAGACCCAAGTTTATAAACTTAAAGTACAGATACTGATTCCTCCTAACATGCTACCCAAACTAAACTTTTGAAGCACCTAAAAGTTTATAAAACTAAGTACCTAAATAAATCGTTCATACGCGAAAGATTTTTGTAGTAATTTAAACTATTTACCCAAGTTCAGTGACCAATTAGGTACTAGAAACCTAGTTTAAATTTCACATCAGTCTGCCTGGTCAAATATTGACACAAGCACACTTCTCCGTTCCAAATTGATTTGCTGTCAAATAATGGCAGCCATGATAGGTTCAATTTTGTACCTATTAAGAACTTTTATTCGTACAATAAATTGCCTAAACATTTTCCAGTAAAGTGATAAAAAGCAAGTTAGTACTAACTAGTGATCAATGAATCCTATAAGTTAACCAATGAGTAATGTAAGCATTTTGAGAGAACTTGCAAGAGAATCCTCTTACAAAACAAAATTTCAACAATAATACAAACCTCATAATAATCTATATATATTACAAAGCTTGAACCCCAATCCTAATAGACCTACAACATATAAACAAGATTATTCTACTCAATAAACAAAATACTAAAGTAAAAGACTATTTCTTAACTAGTATCAACCGCACAATATTTTCCATGACCAGTTCCCAAGGTGTGGTGTTATTTAAAATTCTCAAATCATTTACAAGTCACATTGTGGTGCCCTACATGAAATTTCAACTTATCAAAGACAAATTTTCTCCCAATTATCATTTTATTTCTCAAGTTCTTTAATACGTCCAAAGGGAAAAGTTTCGATGTAACATGTCTTTCATTGATACTAAATGTGATAAAACTTGTGTACTACGAATACCACAGCCATATATCAGATGATTTGACTACAAAGTATATAATCCATGCAAAGTATAAAGGATAAAAAAATCATAGAAAGGAATAAATTGTTATATCTTATATACAGCAGAAAACAGGGCAGGAATTTTGGAACTTAAATAATTATAAAACTCACCTTTACTGGGAAAGTTCCCATAGGAAGTTTTGTTGTGAGCAGTTCCCTTAAGCGCCGGATAGCTTTGACTTTGTTTGCCAAAATGTCAAGCAACGGCAGCAGTTCTTCAGTTCTTAACGGGAAGCTTGGAGAAAGCCAGAGAATAGGCTTCAATCCTTTTTTATACTCATTTTCTTTGCCTGCATCCTTGCGCCGATTTCCACTCCCAGAAGTTGTCGAGGAAGATGCCTTGGAATCCTTAATTTTCCGAAGTTCATCATCTTTAGAACCAATATCCATGGAATGCCTTCCCGGCTTACTTTGTGTTTCAGATGGAGAATCCCCAAGAAGATCACTGACCTTATCTTCCACACAGAGAGAACCTCTAGGCGGAATAACCTTTTTCTTATATCCTTCATGTTTAGTCTCCCGTTTCCTCCACCCATCAAACCACCCTTTTTTTTCATGCTTTGTCTCGCCATTTCTGTAAGGGCTTCCGCCCTGAATAACAATCTCCCTTTCCTCACAACCATTCCGAATTCTTAACCCATCATTGCTTTCATTGTTTAAATCTGTATGGTCCATTTTAAGTGCAACTTCTAGTTGCCTTCTTTCCTCCTCTGTCAGGATACCATCAAGCTCCTCACTCTCGCTTCCATTTTCATTACAAGAAGAGAAAAGCTCATCATCTGTCATTGCACCTGGAACCGACCTTGACTTTATGCTTACTACCACATTTTGCATATCATATACTTTGGCTTTCCAAGGTCCCACCATTTCTGTTTTCTCCTGCCGCCTCCATGTCATCTGCGGCAAAAGAACTGCCTCAGTCACATCAATTCCAGGCCTAAATATATTTGTTTGAGACATCGCTGCCACTTCTTCTTTCACCTCAGCTTCAGTTGCGGGAGCACCAGCACCATCTAAAGCATTCATCACTTCTTTATCCTTATGCGATATCATGCAAAGTGAGCCTGAAGGGACTTTCCCATCTTCAGAACCATCACCAAGGAATAGAACACTCTGATCAGACCGCTGAATCTTAAAACCATCAAAACCAGCCAAAGTCATGTCAGCCCTCAAGTTTGCACCCCTTTTCCAGATTTTGTAAGTATCAGAAGGGGCAATTCTTGATATGAATGGGATAACAGAACTCTCAAACTGAAATGTAATTTCCATGTAGAAATCTCTCATCCTTCTCATTGTCGCAACCAACCGAGGCAACCTTCTACACCATTTTGCCCAAGCTATTGGCTGGTAGTGCCGAACTATAATCCTTGCAACCCCTTCCTCTCTGTTACATATTGCTTCCTGGAGTGCACTCCACCCTTGATCATTTTGCAAGCTCCAATCTGCACCAGCAAGCATAAGCATCTCCGTAGACGTCTCATCACCAAACTTAACAGCCAAATGTAGAGCGGTTTCACGGTTAGGAACATCACGACGATCAATCACAGCAGATATGGCATCAGCCTTTGCTTCTTCAGCTAGTGACACTAATTCACTATGAATGTCAGCTGGATTACAAAGCCGTGGAAGCCCTGCAACTATTTTCCTTAAACCACCATAATCTTTAGCTATAACAGCCTTGTGAACAGGACTATGTGCATATTTCGAAACATCAATTCCAGCCATACCTCAAAATATACAATGGCACGCAAACTAAACTAAAAAACCAAACCCCGGATCAATAATGCATACCTACCAACATCTTAATGCTTAAAACAACTGGACAATACGCCACGAAACAACAATGCCACACTGCACCAATTCAACCTGATAAAAACCAACATCATCAAATCACTAAACCACACAAATAACCAAACAAAAAACCCCCATTTCAACTCAAACACCATACAATAAATCATCAAACTTTTTCTCCCAAAACTAAAAACCCAAATTCATCAAACACCCTTTTAACCCAACTAAACAATAGTAACTAAACAAACACAAATTGTCTAAAAACAAGCAAATTACACTGGGGCCCAAAATACACACACAATGACACACACAAAATAGTACTAGAAATAGAAAACTCACCTCAATCTTATCCAAAGCACCAAGATTTCACCCAAAAAGGACTTAAACACTGGACCCCACAACCAATCTCCACTTCTCACCACCTATACATACAAAAAATCAGATCTTTACACACAATTCAAGATCAAACAAACCAAGAATCACAAAACCCCATCTGGGTATTTCAAAACACCAATTAAAAACACAAAATCTTGAAAAATCTTGAAGAAAAGAGCAAGTAAAATTGGGGGAGAAGAAAGAGCTGAGAAATGGAGTAGATAGATACAAAAAGTGTGTGTATAATGAGGAAAGAAAGAAGAAAAGAGGTGTGATACGCGTAGAGAAAAGTAAACACGTTTGAGTTTCTACAAAAACAAGAAAAGAATACAAATCAGCTGTTGAAATTTCAGTTCTCGCTCTTGTGTTTATTCCATTTATTTATTTGAGTAGGTGGTTAATTTATTTTTGTTTTTATTTAATTGGGACTTAATTGTAATTTTGGGCAATTTCCAAATATACTTATGAGTTATGATTATATGACTTTTGTAAAAATATTTTTTATTATTTAACCTGAGCATTAGAAAATTACGACCATATTTTTTAAAAATACGGGTCACCAAAATATAATTGACTCAGGAAAATTAGAATGCAACAATATTGTATGGAACGAAAATACAATAAATAAAACATGATGATTAAAATTCTCAATTTTAGTCTAATTAAAAAAAAATTTGAACATTTTATTTAAGAAATGATATGCCTATAATTTATACTTCAATAATATTACTATCATTCAAGGAAAGAGACAATAGTTTTTTTTGACTAATTTGACTTATATGCCTTACAATTGAGTATTGAACATCTGTTCTAACAAATCTCGGGATGAGCGAGAATCGAAACAAGAACCTGGGACGACAAGAGATAAGCTCATAATTATCTCATCGCGCTCAGAAAAGAGCAATAGTTAATTGTTGGGAAAAAGAAATAAGTAATAAATTGCCGGTGAGTACGGATTAAGTACGGGTCGAACACAAAAACATTAATTTATGAAACTAAGAAAAATAATTATACAAACACCAATCATATCACTTAAATAAAAAAATTAGAAACAAATCAAGTAAAAAATTATTTAAAATATCTCTTATAAAAGATCTAAAAAACAAATTTATCGGTTAAACATAATAATCAGCGTATCGTCAAATAAAATGAACTCTCAAAATTATATGAATCATAATGATATGAACTCACAACTATAGTTATATAGTTCACGTAAAAATACTTGCGCATACATGATATTGTAAATTATTAACAAGGTACATCCGCATTTTAGAAAGGGATTAACTGAATATGACAGGGATCACCATAAGAAAAAGAAAAAGACATACCAAGAATCGAGTCAAACTTAAATGTTTTATTGAATATCAAAATAATGTTTATAAAGGGAATAAAAAACCCCTAGAGAAAGAAGAAAAAAGATAAAAGAGATATGTGATAAGAGGATAAGAGATAAAAGAACAATATTCGTGATCACGTGCTTGGTCAGATTTCCCTATATAAAATATTTCTCGTTTGATTTATCACGATTTTGTTGACTCATGATAATGTATCACAACTTGTGATCCAATTCTTTTCATTTAAAAATAAATGCCAAAATTTTTTATTTAAAACCTGCACAATCGTAAATACCGCAAAAATAAAAAATAACATATTAACTAATTACAATAATATACAATAAATAAATGTTGTCGTTACTTCACATCAATATCAATTATATCTATACCTAGTTTTTTTTAGGGATTTAACAATAATTGTAGACTTTTTGCAACTAATACGAGTTTATTAGTTAAATAAAGTAAAAATTACATAATGTATTTGGTTAATGGTATTCCATTGTAACAAGTAAAAGTACTTATTATATAACTTATTTCAGCAATAAGTTTTTTTGTAGCAATAGGTTTGTTAATTCTAAAGTTTACATTAGTAAGACTAATCATAAACTCTTTTGCAAGTTTTTAAATAACTCTTGTTATGAACCGTTTGCAAAGAAATCATTATATCTTAATAAAAAGTTCATGTTTTGCATGAAATTTCAAGAAACCTGATTTGGCTTTTGATATCTGAAATAACTTTTCAGGTGAAAAATCAATGATCAATACTCGGTACATGCACTTGACAGAAGAAATGCTGAAGAAATGATCAATAATGTGACAGAAGAGACTGAGCTATCTCTTTCAGTCAAGCGCTACATGATGTGCCAACAAGGTTGTTTTGCTGGTAGCACAGTTCTTCGTCTGGCAAAAGACCTAGCTGAGAACACAAAGGTGCTCGTGTGCTTGTCGTTTGCTCTGAGATCATGGTCATTAATTTTCGGGGGCCTAGCGATACTCATCTTCATAGTCTGGTAAGCCAGGCATTGTTTGGTGATGGAGCTGGTGCGGTAATAGTGGGCTCAGACCCTGTTGTTGGAGTTGAGAAACCATTGTAACAGATTGGAAATCAGTTTTTTGGATTGCACATTCGGGCGGACAGGCTATACTTGATCATGTCGAAACAGAGTCAGGCTTGATTCCCGAAAAACTTGAGTTTACAAGACAGGTTCTGAGGAACTATGGAAACATGTCAAGTAGGGCTGTAAACTAATCCGGAATATCCAGTATCTCGGCTTATATCCGACTCGAAAATATGATACATGTCTCGTATCCGTTTTATAAACGATCCAAATCTGGCGGCAAAATTAAGCTCGGATAAAATATGATCCTGGATATGAGCACTCATATACCCGCTCAAATTATGTCTCATATTATTTTCAATACAATGATTCTACCCGGATATCCAAATATGATCCATGTCTCATATACCCGAATACCTTATATAAATTTTAATTTTTTATAAAGTTTGACTTTTATGGTTATTATTTTTATAGTATTATATTTATTTTATACCAATAATAATTTGAATAATTTAAATAAAAATGATGCTTAATATTAGTGGATCATATCTGACTCGTATCCGGTGGATCATAAACTACTCGGTTAGAAAATGAAAATACGTTACCGGCTCATATTCGGTTTGAATCTAGTTCTCATATACCCGGGATCAGTTTGTATCCGAAAAATATGATCCCGGACCCAAATCTGGAAACACTAAAAGTAAAACGATACAATACTTGAGCCGCAGGTGTCCGGTTCTACCCGGATCCTTTTACAGCCCTAATGTCAGTGCTTGTGTTTTGTTCATATTAGATGAAATGAGAAAGGCTTCACTTAAGGATGGCAAGAGAACTGCTGGAGAAGGACTTGATTGGGGTGTTTTGTTTGGTTTTGGGTCTGGTCTCACTATTGAGACTGTTGTTCTTCAGAGTGTGCTTGTTTAAGACCTCATGTAGTTTTATCTGGTTCACTTGTGAGCTCTAATATTATTCTATCACAAGCTTTGATTGTGTATGAAAATAAATTTATCCAAGGAACTGCCTTGATTACAAATGAACATGCATAAATTTCAAATTATAACAACTTGGGTACAAAAATAAATTTTGTTTGTTGCTATTTCACATCTTATTTTCCCGAAAAAATTGGAAAAATAACTCCGACGAGTACTTGAAAAATTGGAGGTCAACTGCATGAACTGCGGGTACTCGACTTGAATACTCTGACGTTGAAAAACCAATACTCGAAAAATTAATCGATTACTCGAATTTTGAAAACACAGAGTAAAATCAATTCCCAAAGTTTTATAACCTTAGATTGATCTATCAGGAAAACATGAAATGTTTGATCTTAAAATGGCAAGTATAGGTTTATTACAATTTGCCAAACTATAAGGTCAGGTGCCAACCACAAAGATTGTTATTTGAAAGGGGGTTAGTCACGTGCGCCTTCCAGCTACCATGCAACATCAAAACATCATGAATGCTTATAAATATTCTGTAACCGCAAGTCTGTAACATACATTCAACACATCTAAGCTTTCCACTGTCATACAATATTGTCTACCATCAAAACAATCTCAGGCTAAAAATGGTGACTGTCAATGAGTTCCGAAAGGCACAGCAGGCTGAAGGTCCGGCCACGGTGTTGGCAATCGGAACTGCTACGCCTCCTAATTGTGTCGATCAAAGCACGTATGCAGATTATTATTTTCGTGTCACTAATAGCGAACATAGAACGGATCTCAAAGAAAAATTTAAGCGCATGTGTAAGTTTTTCGAATCATTTTTCTTAATCGTAGGTAACCCGCAATCGCTACCCTTTGGGTGTATACTGAGTAAACCCTACGAACTAACGTAATAGCCACATGAACCAAGGTAAATCGTATTTAAACGACATGCTCTGACAGAGACATAATCATAAACAAAATGTATCTTAATAAACTAATAAATTGCATATTTTTGTGTTTTTTTATGTACACTACGGAGCTAAGAAAGTCTTAGGACTACCCAAGACCTTTTGGTCAAGATATTTTCCTAGCTCTATTTACAATATGTCGAGGGTTCGAGGCGTTAAACAATAATAAAAAAGAAGTCTTCGGACTTAGGAGTCGATTTCATGGTCATGTAATCGTAAGCACAATTTTTTTTATTGATTGAACAAATCGTGTTTCGGATCAAAATAGGCAGTTTACTTGAGTTTACAGACAGTTATGTTAGGGTTATTATGTTCTGGAGGTGAGTGACTAGCTTTAGTTTCTTAGAGGAGCATGCAAATAACATAACAATTATTATGTACAACATTTTTGTTGCTTTCCTCTCTTGACAAATTGAGATATGATAGATATTAACAACTTAAATGTTATGAACTTGCAAATAATTATAGCTTGAAATGAACTTTTTAGGTGACAAATCGATGATCAATACTCGTTACATGCACTTAACTGAAGAACTGCTAAAGGAAAATCCAGAAATCTGCGAGTACATGGCACCATCTCTTGATGCTAGGCAAGACATTGCTGTTAATGAAGTGCCAAAGCTAGGAAAAGAAGCAGCTACAAGGGCTATAAAAGAATGGGGCCAGCCAAAGTCCAAAATCACCCACCTTATCTTTTGCACCACTAGTGGTGTTGATATGCCTGGTGCAGACTTTCGCCTCACCAAGCTTCTCGGGCTGCGTCCTTCAGTCAAGCGCTTCATGATGTACCAACAAGGTTGCTTTGCAGGTGGCACGGTTCTTCGTCTTGCAAAAGACTTGGCTGAGAACAACAGAGGTGCTCGTGTGCTTGTCGTTTGCTCTGAGATCACTGTTGTTACATTTCGGGGGCCTAACGATACTCATCTTGATAGTCTGGTAGGCCAAGCCTTGTTTGGAGATGGAGCTGGTGCAGTAATAGTGGGATCAGACCCTGTCATTGGAATTGAGAAACCATTGTTTGAGATTGTTTCTGCAGCCCAAACCATTGTTCCTGATAGTGATGGTGCTATCGATGGTCATCTTCGGGAGGTTGGGCTTACTTTTCACCTTCTTAAAGATGTTCCCGGGCTGATTTCAAAGAACATTAGGAAGAGTTTAGTTGAGGCATTTAAACCCTTGGGTATAAATGACTGGAACTCGATTTTTTGGATTGCACATCCCGGGGGACCAGCTATTCTAGATCAAATTGAAGCAGAATTAAGCTTAAAGGCCGAGAAACTGAAGTCTACAAGACAGGTTCTAAGGGACTATGGAAACTTATCCAGTGCTTGTGTACTGTTCATATTGGATGAAATGAGAAAGGCTTCGGCCAAGGATGGCAAGAAAACTACTGGAGAAGGACTTGATTGGGGTGTTCTGTTTGGCTTTGGGCCTGGTCTCACTGTCGAGACTGTTGTTCTTCACAGCGTGCCTACTTAATTAAGACCCCATGCGGTTTCATTTGGTTTCGCTGTGATTTGTGATACTACATTTGGTTTGTTTCTGTGATTGAATTGTGTGTTTACTATGTAACAAAACTGGTGATTTGATGAGCTATGTGTGTTGGAATAAATTAAATCAGGGAACTCAGTTGATTATAAATAAACATACAGGGTAGTACACTAGACGACTACATTATGACATAACTATATCATCCATGACTGAAAATTGGTAAGAGTTAACAGGAAATATATAGAAGGATCAACAGTAATACAGAATTGAAATAATTAAACTGATCATTTACTCGTAAGAGTGAAAATTTAGACTTCAGTGTAACTCATGAGACTTACATGTAGATGTAACTTGGTTTGCAGATGCTGATACTATGACTATTATTGCAGAATGTTTCTGCAGAAGTGTCCAAAATATTTCCGGGACATGTGCGAAATTTCAAAATAGGTCTGCCATAGCTAAGACTTAAAGTTTGGATAATGGCACACTTTATCTATTAATATTTCAAAAATATTGAATTTTTTTATTTCGTCATAAACATGTCATAATTAGTTGTAGT
This sequence comes from Apium graveolens, assembly GCF_009905375.1. Taxonomy (NCBI): domain Eukaryota; kingdom Viridiplantae; phylum Streptophyta; class Magnoliopsida; order Apiales; family Apiaceae; genus Apium; species Apium graveolens. The sequence goes on from NC_133647.1 coordinate 195,091,183, forward strand.
AACGTCAAGGTCTTATAACAACTACAACGAAGAAATTCAAGCAAACAATAAGGAGGCTAAACAATGAAAAATTGTGTATAAACAAAATTGCCATAACCAGTATGTTCATGAGGAATTTAAACTTGTACTAATGCTTTCAAAGTCAATAACAAATTTCTTTGCGTAGAGTATAATGAGAAAATATTAAGATTAACTTACATATATAGTATATTGATGCTGATCAACTAAGAATGCGTTCAATTTTTCTTTTTACATCTTTTGGTTGGTAGGAGAAAAAAATGTAAGAAATTTTAGTATAATCTACAAGACTATCCTCCAAACGGTTTTAGTTAAAATATTCGACTAAAATAACAGTATACCCTTTTCTGACGAACAAGCTAATGATTCATTAAAATTTTAGAATCCAGTCAATACAAATCAACGAACTGTCAACTAGATCTGATTGTAAAACAAAAAAAAAAGCAAATTAAATATATAGGTATATTATTTTCAGATCGCTTATCACACAAAATATCTAAATTTCTTAATTTAAATGGTTTAACAATAACATCATCAGTTATAAAACTTCTAGCATCACGATTAACCTTCATATAAGTGTTATATCTAACTCGATATTTTAACTATTAGTTTCATCAATTGATATGGGAGGAACAAATGCCTCAAAATAAGAACAATTTTTTATCGGGTTAAATATCAATTATGTCACTTACTGCGTCCAAATGTATCAAGTGAGTTACTGGTTACAAAACTGACTCAAATGAATCACTCATTTAAAAATTTGTATAAAAATATCACTCTATCGTTAGTCGAAATTCTTAAAAATATTATATATTGAGTTTGACACATTTTTTATGAATAACATTACATCCAAATGAAAGATACTGAGTTATAGTATTTTAGATAATATTTTTAAATTTTTAAAAATTTATTTATTATTTATTTTTATTTAAATCATATAATACAATCAAAAAATTAAAAATAAATAGTTGATAAAATTTTAAAAATCTAACAATATTACCTAAAATAGTAGAACTCGTAACCTTTCATTTGGATGTAATATCATTAACAAAAAATGTGGGAAACTCAATATATAATATTTTTAAAAATTTTGACTAACGATAGAGTGATATTTTTGATATAAATTTTTAAATGAGTGACTTATTTGAGTCAGTTTTGTAACCGGTGACTCACTTGATATATTTGGACACAGTTAGTGACCTACTTGATATTTAACCCATTTTTTATCGAACCATCATTTGGATTAGGAGTATTACTTGTCTTTATTTATCTTTTTTTTTTAACCAAAAAATCTTTACGTGGAGGAGAAAAACAGAATTACATCAATCGATATATTACGAAAACGTGTGATTTTTGATCTTAAGTTGGAAAGTACAGCCATACAATACAACAATTTACCTAACTCGTAGGTCATGTAACAACCCAGCGTATTAGTACTCTAGGCTACCATTTATCACCAACGCTTATAAATACTTACCAGTAGCAACACAACAAACACAACCAAGCTTTCCAGTACCATACAACATTGTCTTCTCACTAAAAATTTCGACCTAAAAATGGTGACCGTTAATGACTTCCGAAAGGCCCAACTGGCTGAAGGTCCGGCAACTGTGCTGGCTATCGGAACAGCTACGCCACCTAACTGTATCGATCAGAGCACGTATCCAGATTATTATTTTCGTGTCACCAATAACGAAGATAAAACGAAGCTAAAAGAAAAATTTAAGCGCATTTGTAAGTTTTTTAACTTGTATGCGGAGAAATCATTATATCTTATGAACATGCAAATGTAATATGTAGTACCTTTCTTTTCTTTCGACAAATTTTTACTTTATGATGTTTCTATCGAAGGAACCTGCAGGTTTGATATTTAATTTCTATTGCACAAGGTCTTGTAGTACTGGTATAGATGTTCTGAACTTGCAAAAATACTTTTCAGGTGACAAATCGATGATCAATACTCGTTATATGCACTTAACTGAGGAGTTTCTGAAAAATAATCCAGAGTTGTGCGATTACATGGCACCATCACTTGATGCTAGGCAAGAGATTGTGGTTAATGAAGTGCCAAAGCTAGGAAAAGAAGCAGCTACAAGGGCCATAAAAGAATGGGGGCTGCCAAAGTCGAAAATCACCCACCTTATCTTTTGCACCACTAGCAGTGCTGATTTGCCTGGTGCGGACTTTCGCCTTGCCAAGCTTCTCGAGCTCAGTCCATCCGTCAAGCGCTCCATGTTGTACCAACAAGGTTGTTTTGCTGGTGGCACGGTTCTTCGTCTTGCCAAAGACATGGCTGAGAACAACAAAGGTGCTCGTGTGCTTATCGTTTGCTCTGAGCTCACTATCATGACATTTCGGGGTCCTAACGAAAATCATCCTGATAGTTTAATAGGCCAGGCCTTGTTTGGCGATGGAGCTGTTGCGGTGATAGTGGGCTCAGACCCGGTTATTGGAGTGGAGAAACCTTTGTTCGAGATTGTTTCTGCAGCTCAGACCATCCTTCCGGACAGTGATGGTGCTATAAATGGTCATCTTCGGAAGATGGGGCTTACTTTTCATCTTCTTAAAGATGTTCCCGGGCTGATTTCAAAGAACATTCGGAAGAGCTTAGTTGAGGCATTCAAACCCTTGGGTATAACTGACTGGAACTCGATATTTTGGATTGCACATCCTGGAGGCCCAGCTATACTCGATCAAATCCAAAAAGAGTTAAGCTTGAAGCCTGAAAAACTGAAGTCTACAAGACAGGTTCTAAGGGACTATGGAAACTTGTCAAGTGCTAGTGTTCTGTTCATAATGGATGAAATGAGAAAGGCTTCGGTTAAGGATGGAAAGAAAACTACTGGCGAAGGACTTGATTGGGGTGTTCTGTTTGGTTTCGGGCCTGGTCTCACTGTCGAGACTGTTGTTCTTCACAGCGTGCCTACTTAATAATTCAGACTTCGTATGGTTTCATTTGGTTGGCTTGTGATTTCTGATATGCCTACATTTGGTTCAATTTCTATGATTGATCCTTATGTTTATTATGTAACAATACTTGATATCATATGCAATAATTGCGCGTGGGAATAAAATTCAAGGAACTGCCTTGATTACAGATAAACGTGGAGTGTACTTAAAATTTATTAATGTTGTGATAATATATGAATCTGATATAACCATACTTTCTATCTATGAGCTTCGTCGTATGAACTATTTACTGATCTGTGACTTTCTATCTTTGAGCATCTGCCCGGGAACTAATCTAGTATACTAATTGTGTAAAATACTGATATAACGGCAACTTTAAAAGTTTGCAATACTTCAACTATACGGAAGCTGCAGTTCAGAGGACTAGTTTAGAATCAGCCTCAGGGGTGGAAACCAGGATGCTGGGAAAATTTGCAATTTCTGAACTTGATGACTAATGACTTTCGTATCTAGAATGTTGACGTATGTTGTCTTTCATTCATCAACAACTAGCGTACTTTAATCTCTTTCTGTTTTGTGTAGTCAGAAAATATGCATTCATGAGCACCTAAAGACCACTTGCAAGATTGAATTTCTTAGTCCAAGGCACCTCGCCACAACCATCATCCAACAACGTCAGAATGTGCCACCTTTTTCCTAACATATTCCAAAAGGGTTAATTGCAATGTGTAACCCTTTGATTTGTACCATTGTCAGTTTGGTACCTATAATTTGCATTTCGCACCCAGGACATGTTACGGCGCTGCATATTGCACCCTTCCGTCAGTGTTCCGTTAAATTGTGTCGTTAATTTGGAAAAAGAGAAGGGTTAGATTGTCCAAAAAATTGGTAAATTGGGCAACGGTCATATCCTTCTCCCTCCCTTATATAAGCTAAGGCCTAAGCTGTATGTTATATGTATATGCCCATAGAACCAATTTGTTAAATAAAAATGAGTGAAAGGTGTGTATATGAAGCATGAATTATCGTCAAAACGGCTTGGACGGACTTAAATGTTGGTCGACGTTTTATATCGTGCGATCGATGTCGTCATTTTCGATGATTGGATGCACCGTTGTGTGAGCGTGCAAAAATCATCGTCCCTGAGCTTTTACGCATGATTAATTATCTTGAAAGCCTTCAAAGTGAAGCTTAAGTTAGGAGGAGCGTGGTTTGTTCGAATGAAGTTGATGGGCAAAGAATGATTGAAGATGAAAAATCAAGTAGCAACGCAACACTAACTTTGTTGGTTGTAACATGGATATCAATCTTACTCTACTGGATTTGCAAGATAGAAGTTGTAGAAGAGGTGTAATAATTCACTTGTAATCACATATTTTCTTTAGTTGTTGCATTTAATATAGTTGGTGGTTATTGCATTAAGTTTAGTTTAATTCAAGTGTAGTTGGATGTTGTTGCATTTAATGTATCTGCACTTGGTAGATTGTAATAAAATCTTGTTGTTGTGTTTGATGTGCATTTGATGATGTTATTTGCAAGTTGTACTTTAACTTGAGCAAACCAAAAACAGAACACATATGGGATAAATTACATACTTGATCCAAAAGTGATCTACGAATCAGTTCCAAATTGTCATAAACATAATTCACTTATACATGAGCATCATTACCAAAATAAGTTTACCATAAAATAAGACAACATAACATTATATCAATGTTCCCATAGAAAGTCACCATAAATTCACAAAAATAGTTTGGCACACACAGATATAATCTCACTTAAGCAGCTTTCTTTTTCCTTTTTCCCAACATAGTTTTCTTCTTCACTAGTGCAGATGGCAGCTGTTTTAGTGTTGTGAACTGATCACCATCTCTGTCTACACATTCCACCCCTGATGATCCTGCATGTGCTGGTGGTTTAAAGGGCCTCACTATTCCTCCATGACTCAGAGAGTTGGTATTCTTGGTATTGTCATCGGTCCTCTTTGGTGCTGATGCTTTAGCACACATTTCTGTTTGAGCTTTCTGCAAATTGGACAATTTCTCCTTGAATACTCTTTGGTCTTTTGCATTCTTTTCTTTGTTCTTGATTTTAAGATCAACTTTCTACACATACATTGACAAGAGTTATAAAAAAATAAAACTCAACATCAAGGAGCAAAATGTAGAGGTTACTCACCCTAGAGGTGCAAGACCTCAAGTTATGGCCTTCCTGTTTGTAATATGAACACCTTGGAATTGTAGGTTGCCACTTCAATGCTTTTTCACCATGTTCTTCTTCAGCTTTTTGCAAAGCAAATATCAACCAATTTATTATTTAATTCTTATGAATGAGAAATGTCAAATTAAGAAATTACACATTTCTTGGACAACTCCTCACATTGTGCTCCCACTGGCCATAGTGTGAGCACCTTAGACTTGTTCCTTGTCTTTTAAGCATAGTTGGATTATTTTCTCTAGCTGGAAGACCATCATTTTTTTTCTCCCTAACCTTTTTTGGCCTACCAGGTGATGTTCTCTTCAATGGAGCCAATGGTTCCTCAGCTTCAATTACTTCCCAATAAGGCTCTCCACTTATTGGCTCTTAAATGTGGTTATAAACATGCATGTATGTCTTTTTGCTATAGCATGGATGAATGAAGTCCTTAGGGTCCAATTTATGGAAATGTATGCAGGCCATAGCATGGAAGCAAGGTATTCCAGTCAACTGTCATTTCCTACAAGCACAACTTCTCTCCTTCAAATGTACCACAACCTCATGCCCTCCTGCCGATATGGTAACATGATACTTATCTCCACCATTCCAAACTAGACTTGCTTTAGCAGCCAGTTTAATTGCCCTAAGTGACAATATTATATGTTATACAACTTTTTAAGGAAAAGTAATATCATTTTGCAAAGAAAATTATTAAGAAATTGACTTTCAAATTAAATGAGGTGAAACTTACAAATTTATCTTCTTTAAGGCCTTAGTACATAACTTGGTATTCTTCTTCTCCATGGATGTTTTCCTTTGTTGTATCATATGCATACATGTCTTGTGGATATTCTTGAACATTGTAACAATCCCATGATCTCTAAATTTTTTGATTACATTATTGAAACTCTCACAATTATTATTGACAAAGACATCTGATTTACAAACATCTCTAAAATCAGACCTAGACCATTGGGACCCAGGCTTGTCTTCTAATCAATCAAAACAGGTCTTGCTCATCTGCCATTATTATGTAAAAAGTTAGAAAAAACTTCATGCTGCATTAAGTTCACCTAATTATAGATAAGTAGTAAAAAATCTTTTTGATGGATTCCATGTTCATGTTGAAGAAGTAATATGTGGTTGACCTTGCCGCTAATCGCATTGTCTTTGAAATGTCAAGTCCCTTGCATAAACTCTTCATGTTGTTGTATAAGTGCATTACCCAGAATCTATGATCAGATTCTTGGAAATGCCTTTCAAGAGCATTTACAAGACCCTATAATTGAACAAATTATTGTGTAAAGAAGTGAACATATAAAGATAAATAACTTTGACATAAACTTCAAAGTAAGTTGTGCCTTTGGCTAATTTGAGATGAAAGTGTAAGTTCCAGTATTTTCTATCATCAAATCTGCCTTCAACAGCCTCAAGAACCAATTCCAACTTGATGTATTCTCTGCTTCAACTTCTGCCCGGGCAATGAGATACATCCCTTCATTTGGATATGTCCCTACTGCAGTAAGTAATATGCCTCCAAAGGGACCACTTAGGTGACATCCATCTAGACCAATTAAAAGTCTACACTCATGAAGAAATTCTTCTTTTAAAGGCCCCAAACACATATACAGTCTTAAAAATCTTCTGCCATCAACACCCATCTCTGCTGCTTCTGTCATCAACTTGACAGTGGAAGTTGGCATGACCTTCTTCACCTCATTAGCATAGTGATATAACTTTTTGAATTCATCTTCATATTTTCCAATGATTGCTTCTTTTGATTTTCTCAAACCTCTATAAGCCATAGTCTCTGAAATGTGGCATTGTAAGTCATTCACCACCTTAGCATGAAATGCTGCTGTTGGCCAAATATGGTTCATCCTCACTTAATTTATAAGCTCTTGCTATCCAAGTAGAATTGACCTGCTTCTGAACCCAAGCAGGGTTACATATGTGCTTATTGTACAAAGTCCTAATCTGGATATTAGTTGATCTTTGTTGTTTAATACCGTAACACTTCCATTGGCACCCATCTACACATATCCACTTTATTTTGTCAGAGAGGTTTTTCTTCAGTCTAATTCCTCTATGTTGTGCGATTGCATGCTTTCTCACAGCCTCCCTAAAAATCTTCCCACTACTATACAACATTCGTAATTCAAGCTTACGCTCTTTCATGTCAGACACTTCATTAAATTCTGGATACTTTATGTCTTGCTCATCACGGGATGAAATGGCTATCCTTTCCTCACTACTATCATACTCACTTTCTTCATATTCACTCTCATAATTTCCATCTCCACCTTCATTTACAACTCCATCACCTTTACCGAGAACATCATCACCTTCATTGGTTACACCCTTACCTTCATTAATAATAGCTTCACATTCATCCTTACCACAATCATCTTGAAAATGACCTTGCTCTTTGTTAGTATCATCAATCTTGTGACTCTCATGAATAACAGACTCAAACAGGTCTTCATCTGTTGTTGGATGCAACTCCTCCTTACCTTGTTCTTTATTTTAAACCTTTGATGCACCCTTCATCTGAACCATATCAGTCACCCCTGTTTCTGCTTCTCATTATACCTTTTCTTCACTGGACTCTCATGATCAACAAGTTTTTTGCCCTTCCATCTCTCAACCTTTTTTTTCCCTGGATTGTTATCGCCATTACCTTCATCAATTATCACAGGTGTAACTTCTGTGTTCTTGAACACACCCTTCAATATAGAGTATCTTCCTCTTGTTATTGTCCTGTAAGGGGGATTTGGTGGTGGCAGCATCACTTGATTCCAAATTGGAGCTGTCTCTATGAAAGCTGGAAGCATATACATCTTTAACCTCCTCTTCTATATTTTTTAAAGCATCTTCTAATAATTCATTCAAATTGCCTTCTACTTTAACTATGATTACCATTTTAATTCTATCATCAACAACCATTTGAGTGAAGGAGAAATCCATCATATTTTCATCCTCAGAGCATGGACCATTAGGGGTTGCATATAACCTTACCAAATTATAATCAGACTCCACCAGTTGAATTATATGTTCCAGGTCTTTATTAGTCTCAAGAGGAATAATGCCATCAACTGACACATTTAACTCATCACAAGTGTACCAGAAATCCATGTCTAAACTATTCAATCCAATTTCACAATACATGCCTTCCATTTCAGTTAAGTCTAATTTTTTTCACTGAACACATATCAAAATGCTATTTTCCCACCAGAATATGAGGTGAAGTCATAATTGAATTTGCTACCATATCGAAGTTTTATTGAGAAGTAAGGATTATACACTGCAAATTATATAACACAACCCATTCCAACAAATTACAATACAAACACTGTTTAACAAGAATTATCACATGCAACTACCACATAATAGAAAAACATGAAGGGACCACAAAATAAACATCTACTTTGGTTTGGGATATATCGCATGCAATAAATTAATTATATCACTTGTATAACTACGTAGACAAACACATGCATGGTTTAAACAAGAACAACATAGAGAAAATTATTGACCTTCGTAGTTAGGGTCCTCTTTGCCATCGGGAAGACCATAATCGACAAGAATATGACTTTTATCACTACAACCGGCTTCCTTCGTCGATTTTTGAAGAGTTACATGATCAGCATCCAAAACACATCTCAATCGGCCTCTCATTGCTCTCAGATGAACAACTATTCATTTACAAAGGGGGTACAAAAAGACAAAAAGACAAAAATTGACCCTTCTATTAAGGAGATAACGTTGAATTTTAACGGAAGTTGGTCAACTGGGTGCAATATGCAGCGCCCTAAAATATCCTGGGTGTGAATTGCAAATATGCAACTATAGGTACCAAAGGTTTGCACAATGCAATTAACCCATTCTAAAATGGTAATCTCTTTTGTTAGTATTAACAAGTCCTACTAATTGTACGTGTTTCCTTTTTTTTTCCTTCACTTGTCCTTGCACAACCTGTATTTAAGACTGGGTGGGATGGAGGGAGTGCTATGTAGGATATATTAAGTCAGAATTCAAGTTAAACAGATATAGTCGAAATGTTGGAAAGCTCAAGGGTTATGACTGAAGTTGTCAGCTGGACCAATGGTATGTGATATAGATCCGTGACCGTGATTAGTTTCAAAAGGTTTCACTTTCCATTTATCTGGAAGATGATGGTATAATGGTGGTGACTTTTTCTGTAACTTACAAGGATAATTTAGTACTCTTTCGTCTCAATTTATCTGTCTACTTTTGATGGTCAAATTGACTCAACTTTGACCATAAATATAAACACATTATTTCATTATTTTGAAAAACTGAAAAATATATATAGAAGTAGATTGAACATACTTTCTAATGATATAATTTTTATAAATATTTTCGATAATGTAATATGTGCAATTTTTAGTCAATGTTGGGCCAATTTAACCGCAAAAAGTCAAACAAGACGGATAAATTGGGACGGAGGGAGTATATTTCTACCAAGTGCTTCAAAAGCTCGCAAGCTCTTTCAACCTACCTTGCTCTTATTATCTATGCGAGGGTATTTTGTGTGGATTATTAATCAGTAGATATTTTTATTCCTTTGACAACTCAATTTTGAGTTATTTTATGCATAGATAGTAACGTTAAATGAATTTCTCGGTGTTTGTGATTTAAAACTTCCCGATTGAATAATCAAACTCTGCATCCTGCAAAACCTCCTTACTCGACAATGTATAATCGAACTTACTCTGACTAATAATCTACGTAAAAATAAAACTCCTTGTTCAAACCCTAACGCAATTGCATCCATAATCCTGTCCTCACTTTCATCCCTCATCAAAACCAACCATCACTCCTAGGAGAGAGCATTTCTCGGTTCGGAATCGAGAATCAAACCGCACCTAAAATTTCAGTTCCGACTTGGATCTTAATTAATTTGGGTCCGTTTCAATTCTGAAATTTTAAAAAAATTCGGTTCTCGTAAATATAATCAACCTCAACCTTCCCTTCCTCACTAACTCCATACATAAACCCAGATGCCGCCATCGCCTCGTTATCAAAACTAACCATCTCATAATAAAATACCAAAAAATACACGAGGAGGAGTACCCTGTTAAGCCTGGACTATCATCTATGCGATCATTCCCTCTTAAGCCTTATTTTAAAAAAATGTAAATATAATTACTTGCTTGTTACCCAAGAAAAATTATTTTATAAATAGCCGTTAGCTCTGTCGATTTTATCTCACCTCTTCCGTCGTAAATAAGATTTAATTTTGAATTTAAATAATAGTTCACATTACTTACTTCCCAACTGCCGCCGAAGAAATCCTTGTAGGATAAGTCGAAGAAGATTTACTTTTCTCCTTTATCCTTCATAACATGTTGAAGAAGACAGTATGTGTAACACCCCTGATTGTTTATCATAATTATTATTGATTGTTCATGGATGGATTGTTCATGTTAAGTTAATATGTAATAATTCATTTATAATGGGTATATGTTATTGATGGAAGCTCTCTGAATTTTTTACTTCGTCAAAATTTATAAATTTGCTTAGAGTATATGTTATTGATGAAAGCTTTTCTTTTATTCTATGATTAAAAGTTTTATGATTTTTTGTGCAAATTTAGGGTTTCAGGGTTTTGTTTGAGATATGGTAATCGTACCTGTATGTATATATATGTTATTTATGCATGTATGTTATCTATCATATGGCACGTGGCATGTATCCCCGTGAAAACATAGGTGTTACATATGTGCTACATAGGTAGGTGGTGTTATTTTGGACTACTAATCTTAATTTGAGTATTTTACCGTTTTTATTTAACAGACTAAATTTGTGTGCAATTATGATAAATTTGTATGTAATAATGAAATTAATTGTCTATGTATTTCTTGATTTTAATATACAGAATAATCAGATTTTGTATAAACTGGTGCTTATTTTCGTCGTTTCTCTTTCATCCTTCATTACACACCTTCCTGACATGCCGATTCTCATTATTCACGGACTGTTTGTTGTCGAGACCAGTCTGAATGAAGATGGTGTACGTATCGTACATGGATATCAGATCAATGATGATGTTCTCCAAAGAGATTTTTGAAATATATTTGGAGGTGAGGAAGTATTTAGGTTCCAAAATAAAGTCAATGATTGGGATACATTCTTGCCCAATATCAGTCCCGATTATACTGGGGTCAGTTTTATCATTATGAAAACGATAAGCACAATTATAAATTTCGAATCCCATGCCAAGATTTCTTGAAAAAACCTTTGACTTAGGTAAAGAGTGGATAGTTCACATCGAAGATGCAATTAAGAAGGAATATGTATATGGTGCGAGTGATACATGTGAAAATTTTGAAAAATTCATCCACGATGCTTTGGGAAGCTGACTCACAGACATGAGAAAAATCTTTTTGGACCCAAAAAGTGGGGATATTGTTCGATCCAAAAAATATTTGGAAGCCAATTTATTCAAAAGCCAGTCGCGTCAATATTAAAGTAGACGAGGATTGGAAGAAATCTCAAAAACCTGATTTGAAAAAAAAAGTTCGATGTTGATTGAGTCTTTCACCGAAAGTCGGATAGCCAAGAGGGATGGTAAAAGAAAATAGAACGGATGAAGGAGTTGAACAACAAGTAGGAGAATTATTTATCTTACTACTTATTTATTTATATATATTGTAATCTGGTCTTAATCTTACTTATTTGGGAAAAAAAATTACAGTTGCAAATAAATTTTCGCACAAAGTTAATAAATACTTACTCACTTGCGTTTACACTTATTTTACTTTATTTTGTATGATGCTCTTTATCTCATTCCTGCATTCCTTAATAGTTCGTTGTCACATATTATATTAATTTACATTAATTTTTTTTTTGAAACTTCCTAAGTTAAAATTACCCTATATCATATTAACCACATCATATAGAATGATAACAGAGTAAAATTTTCAAAAATGTCCATTTTCATAGAATTTTTTTGTTCATTTTCATAGAATTTTTTTGTTAACTTAAGTATCAATATAGAATGATAACAGAGTAAAATTTTCAAAAATATCCATTTTCATAAAACTTTTCGGTTAACTTAAGTATCAATATATAGAAGTTGGAACATATTTTTACAAAAACCAAATAATAATAGCTCAAGAGTACGTCACATAAAAACCAACCTATCAACCAGAACACGCAAATTTTCCGCAAAATGAAAATGTCAAACACTCAATTTCAACAAAAAATGTAACTAATACTTAAGATTTTTTTGGACCTTTGTCACACCAACATAGGTCTGCTCAGTATTGAACCACCTGAAAAAATAAATCAGATTTTAAAAATACTAGTTGATAACATGTGCGAAACACGGGTTGAGATCAAAATATTAATATTAAATAATGATTACAGAAATTTATTATAAATATAATTTAAAATATATAATAAATAAAATTGTACGTTTATTGCAAATATTCTTTTGAAATTATATGTAGTTTGTATTAACTCAAATCTTATTAGAACAATAAACTCAACATTATCATGTATATGTTATTCAGAAAGACATAACTAATATTTTACATCGAAACTTTAGTTAAGTAATGAGTAACACGATTGACGGATAATTTAACAAAATATTAAATCAACATTATTAAGTAATTGCATATTAGATTTTTTATAGTTAATGGATTTGTGTTTTTACATAATTTGTGATCGCATATTTTTTTCTAATATAATATTATTTTGTATGTATAAATTTGTATTTAATGCTAAAATAGAATTTTATAGGTATGAATCTAAAAATTATAATATATATACAATTCTGTTTATCTAAAAATAATATAAATATGTGGTGCATAAGAATAAAAAACGGGTAAAATATTGTGTATAGAATTATAAGTCATATAGTAATAGAAAAAAGAATAACCGAAGGGAACTCAAAATTTTGGGTTAAACTTGATCAAATCGAAAAAGAGTTACGTTTGAAGCCTGAGAAACTGAGAAGTCTGCACGAAAGGTTCTAAGGGACTACAGAAACTTGTCAAGTGCCATTGTTCTGTTCATATTGGATGAAATGAGAAATGATTCAGATAAGTTGCTTATGCATCATAAACTTTGTTATACTTTTCTTACATTCTTGCTATTATATGGGTACCAAATACTAGAGCATTGCGGGGATTGATTCTATGCGTTACTAGTTGGTCTGAAGGTATTCTATGATTGCAATATAAATGTCAATTGACGTGTAATTGAATAAGTACATAGTTCCATAAGCGAATTAGTAATTATGTTATGTGAAATTGATATTCGTACTATCCATAACTTCATTATGATTCTCAAGGCCGCCATTAACATAACTAAACTGAATGGAGCACATAAGTGCAAATATCTTATCTTCTTAATTACTAAATGGACTACATGTCTGTTAACAATATACAGCTACACAAGACTGAGAAGAAAGAGAAGTCTTGTTTCACAATACAACACCAAATAGTACACGGGGGTGATAGCAACAGTGGTCATGTATGTAGCCTAGTGTCCAGGTGTCAAGTCTAAACAGCAAGATACAGTTGTCATACAAGTTAGTTAGAATCAATAGTATATAATAGAAGAATGTAAAGCAGATCAATGTAACAAACAAAACTAATCATCTATCTCTTTCTTTTCTCTAAATGTACAGTTTTATATTTCCGCAACAATCTGTTTGACATGGTATCAGAGCCATTGTGCTCGTTCTCAGATCTTCACGATCTGTCATTCTTCCGCACTTATTAACAGTTTGCAAATCCTTGATTAAACAATCTGATTGAAGTTGTACAGGTTTCAATTTTGTTAAATGTGAATTCTAGGGGTTGTTATATCATTTCTGTGATATTCATCTTGTCCGTACAATAATGGCATCAACACCTGGAATTGATGTCAATAATCCCTACTATATATCGTCATCTAATAATCGTGGAATGAGTCTAACTACGATCATTCTCAATGAACAAAATTACTCGCAATGGAGTAGATCAATGGAAATTGCTTTATCCTCGAAGATGAAACTCGGATTTGTTGATGGATCCAATGTTAAACCAGCAGCATCTTCAGCACTTGCAGGACATTGGAATCGCTGCAATTATATGGTAATATCGTGGTTTCTTAACTCAGTTTCTGCTGATATTCGTAACAGTATTGTTTACACGGATTCTGCTCATCTAATCTGGAAAAAGTTAGCAATTAGATATGCACAGAGCAATCTTCCTAAGTTGTTTAATCTGAGAAAAGAAATTGCTCAGTTATCTCAAGGATCCATGAGTGTCACTGCCTACTATACAAAGTATAAAACTCTGATTGATGAATTGGATAGTTTAACTGCTAGACCTAAGTGTGATTGTAACAAGTGTTCATGTGAGATTAATAACAAACTTAGTGTCTATGACTTGAATATTCAATTGATGTAATTTCTTATGGGATTGAGTGATGGATTTGCTTCAATTCGAGGTCAGATCTTACTAATGAGTCCTATACCTACACTAAGCCAGTTTTATGCTATGCTTTTACAAGAGGAGAATCAACGATATATAAATACTTTGACTGGTTTCAATACTGCAAATGTTGCTCTCAATATTCGAAGTAGTTCTCGAGGGAGTTTCTCAACTAGGCCTTCAACTGGTAATCAAAATATTGGTAATTCTGTGAAGAAACCAAGTGCAGATTCTTCAATTATCTGTGAGTATTGTTAGATGTCTGGTCATTCGAAGGATAAGTGCTTTTGTGTTGTTGGCTATCCCTCATGGCATCGACTTTATGGTAAACCAAAGCCAAAGCCAAGGTTTGGAAATACTCAACGAGCAAGTGCAGCTTAAGTTGGTTCTAGTGATATATCTGTGATTTCTGATAGCTCGAGTGCTCCTTCAAGTGCATCTTCTCATGGTCTTTCAGATAGTCAATTTAGGAATCTGGTTCAACTGTTACAGACCAGCTTGAAAACCGAGGCAACTACATCCACTTGGCCATCTGCTAACACTGTTCATCTAGCAGGTACTTATTTTACTGCAAATGTCTATCCTGTTAAGAGTCAATGGATTATTGACTCAGGAGCAACTGATCATATCACTGCTAGCTTAGAAAATCTGACTAATCCTGTTCAATGTTCAGCAATACTCCATTTGGTGTTACTCATATTGGTGATGTCAAATTTCAATCTGGTCTTATTCTGCATCATGTTCTATGTGTTCCGAGCTTTACTCACAATCTTCTTTCTATTTCCAAACTTCTTAAAGATTCTAATCTTACTGCTACTTTCTCTAATTCCTCCTGTTATATACAGGCCCCTACTTGGAAGAGGGAGTTAGAGATTGGTAAAAGCAAATATGGTCTTTACTTGCTCAACTCTGCATCCCTGGATTTCTCTGCGTCTACTAGTCCTATTAATCTACCCAGTACTACTATTTTTGATTCGAGTTGTAATCACATTACTACTGCTTCTTGTGATATCTGACATGCCAGATTAGGGCATGTCCCTGCATCTATTTTACAACAATTATTTGTAAAATGTACTTCTGATTTTAAAGATTGTGATTCCTGTCATTTTACAAAGCAGTCTATTTTACCTTTTCCTCATAGTACTGCTTGTTCCACTGAACTGTTTCAATTAGTTCATGCTGACATATGGGGTCCGTATGCTAAACTTACTCATGATAATTGCAATCAGTTTTTGACATCTTTGGGGATCATTCACCAGACCAGTTGTGTATATACCCCGCAACAAAATGGTAGGGTAGAACGGAGACATCGTCATTTGTTAAACATAGCTCGAGCATTACGCTTTCATGCTCATTTACCAATTCATTTTTGGGGTGATAGTTTACTGACAACTACTTATATTTTAAACCGTCTTCCAACTGCTGTGTTGAATGGTAAATCTCCGTATCAGATATTGTTCAATGAATCTCCGGATTATAGTACTATTCGGGTTTTTGGTTCTCTCTGTTATGCTTCAGTAGCTCCCCGACCTGCAGATAAATTTGCATCACGGGCTATTAAAGGTATTATGTTAGGATATCATAATGGTCAAAAAGGTTATCGTGTCTTAAACTTGGAAAATGAGAAAGTTTTTGTCTCACGAAATGTTCAATTTGTTGAACATATTTTTCCTTTTCGAGATATTCCTTCTGTTGAACCTCAGGTT
This sequence comes from Apium graveolens, assembly GCF_009905375.1. NCBI lineage: Eukaryota > Viridiplantae > Streptophyta > Magnoliopsida > Apiales > Apiaceae > Apium > Apium graveolens. The sequence continues at coordinate 195,107,465 of NC_133647.1, forward strand.
TTATTTCACTCTCCTTCCATTATTCTGGATGACCCTTTGGGTACTGATCTTCCTTCGTCTTCTCTTCCGTATGTTTCATCTACTCCATCATATACTGATGCACACCTGTGGATATTCACCCTGATTCATCATCATCACATTCTTCCCATGACACTTCATCTCATCATATTCCTACTAGACCTATTCGTAATAAAACCGTTCCTTTCAAATATATGGACTATACTAGTTTACCTCAGCATTTTGTATCAAAAGCAAATAATGCTTTTGTTGTACCAGATGACTTACACTATGATTCTCTCAGTTCACAATACACTCATTTTTTTGGCTAATGTTACCAAGATTCCCGAGCCTTGCTCTTACAAACAGGTTGTCCACTACCCTGAGTGGTGTACATCAATGGCTACAGAGTTAGCTGCACTAGAGGCCAATGATACGTGAGATGTCGTTCCTCTTCCTGCCAATCAAAAACTTGTTGGTTGCAAGTGGATTTTTAAAGTGAAGTATCTTCCTAATGGTCAGGTCGAACGTTATAAAGCTCGTTTGGTGGCTAAGGGATTTACACAAACAGAGGGTATTGATTACTTTGAGACATTCGCTTCGGTAGCTAAAATGTCTTCTTTTCGAACTCTGTTATCTGTTGCTGCGGCTAAGAATTGGACAATTGATCAGCTGGATGTGACAAATGCGTTTTTGCACGAATATTTAGAGGAAGATGTTTACATGGTTTTACCCCCTGGTTATCAACCTTCTTCTGACATTCAAGCTCAATATCCTGGACAGGTTCTTGTTTGTAAACTTAAGAAATCACTTTATGGGCTTAAACATGCATCTCGTCAATGTTTTCTCAAGCTGTATACTGCTTTATTGCAGTTTGGCTTTGTTCATTTTGTTAATGATCATACTTTATTCACATTCAAAAATGGATTGTCCATTGTTACCTTATTGGTATATGTTGATGATATGGTTCTTGTTGGCAATGACTTGTCTCTTCTAGCTACTGTAAAAACATTTCTCAACACTCATTTTAAAGTCAAAGATCTTGGCACCCTTAAATATTTTTTAGGGATGGAATTAGAACGGTCCTCTACTGGTATATATTTGAATCAACGCAAGTATACCTTGATTTGCTTAAAGATGTTGGTCTGATGTGTTCGTCTATTTCTGTGGTTCCCATGGAACAGAATCATCAATTGTTAACTTCAGATAATACGATTGTCATCCCCGATGTTTCCCAGTATAGGCGTATTGTAGGACGCTTAATCTACCTCACCATCTCACGCCGTGATATCTCATATGCAGTGCATGTTTTGGCACAATTTATGGCTGCTCCTCAGGCTTGTCATCTTCATGCGGTTTTTAGATTACTCCGATATATTAAAGGTACATGTGGCCAAGGTCTCTTGCTGTCCGCTAGATCCAGCTCACGGCATATTGTGATGCTGACTGGGGTAGTTGCAAAATTACTCGTCGTTCTGTCAGAGGTTCCTGTATAACTCTTGGCGATTCCTTGATTTCCTGAAAAATTAAGAAACAACCCACTGTTTCTCGTTCTTCTTCAGAGTCAGAATATCGCTCCATGGCTGATACCACATGTGAGCTAGTTTGGTTACGTGCTTTATTATCTGATTTGGGTGTACCTCAGTTGTCTCCTACTGTCTTTTATTGTGATAATATTTCTGCCCTTTATATTGCAGCTAATCTTGTGTATCATGAGCATACTAAGCATATAGAAATCGACTGTCATCTTGTTCGTGAGAAGCTGCAAAATGGTGTGATTACTACAGCTTATTTACCTACTAATGAGCAACCTGCAAATCTCTTTATTAAGGCTCTTGGCGCGGCTCATTTGCACTATTTGTTAGGCAAGTTAGGAGTTTTGAATCTCTTCTCCCCTCCTCACTTGTGGGGGGATGTTAACAATATACAGCTGCACAAGACTGAGAAGAAAGAGAAGTCTTGTTTCACAATACAACACCAAGTAGTACACAGGGGTGATAGCAACAGTGGTCGTAGCCTAGTGTCCAGGTGTCAAGTCTAAACAGCAAGATACAGTTGTCATACAAGTTACTTAGAATCAATAGTATATAATAGAACAATGTAAAGCAGATCAATGTAACAAACACAACTTATCATCTATCTCTTTCTTTTCTCTAAATATATAGTTTTATATTTCTGCAACAATCTGTTTGACAATGTCTCTAGTAGCTTACCATCAATAGTGCATGGCTTTTCAGTTTTCACAATTACCTGCATATTCCCAAAGCATAAAGTGATTCTAATGCAAGAGCGACATCTTTTCATTGCTATCTTATATTACAGGTTCTATGTGTTACATGTCCGGGCAGATCGTAATGGAGAATGTCTTTGTCCTCAATGCCGGTACAACTGATGGTTTTGCTGGTATAGCTGCACCTTCGCTTGCAAGAATTCTCCCGGTTCGTTGGTTTTAATCTTCGTTTTTTTTGTTTAGCTTAGTATTTTACTAGTTTACAGTTATCGAAAATGTAAGGGGCGCACAGTCAATACTGTTTTTTGATTTTATTGGTTTTGCAGGTTGATTTAGCATTGTTTGGCGGTGAGATGCTATGCCAGGTAATATGATAACTATCTTTCTTTTCGTTTTTTGGGAAAATGTTTCTTACTATCCCATACTTATTATTACTGAAACTACTTCTATGTCATATGTCAGTGTATTGCTTTCTTAAAATATGTAACATATCCTATATCTAATTTCTTTTGTCTGAATTCTGAAAGAGAGTATATAGTTTAACTTAACGTCTATGTAAATTGATGATATGTTTTGTAGCCAGATGCATTTCTGTGCTCCATCAATGATGTGAAAGTCAACAATGCAGTAGATCAAAGGGCACGTAATGTTGTACCTGGTGTAGAGGTTATAAGATGGTTGGCTATGTGTCCTAAAAAGTTGAACTATCCTTCCTTGAAGTTTCTCTTGACACTCTTGGTCCAACAGATAATTATCTGATAATTGCAGGGATTCCTGAGACAAAAATTATCTGGCCAAGGGCTTGCATTCATAGTTGGTGGTGGATCTGGTATGGTTTCTGATTCACCAATAATATTTAGAATGAGTCCAGATGAAGGCTTTTTTTGGGCGGTCTAAAAAGGAGAAAAATTGTGGTTAAGCATGTTATATATGAAAGACATAGCTTAGATTTCTGATATGCCTACATTTGGTTAAATTACTATGATTGAGGCATATGTTATACTATGTAACAGTAGTTGTGATATGTTATTATTGTCTGTGGGAATAAATTCAAGGAACTGCCTTGATTACAGATAACATGGTTTGTACTTTGTACATAAAATTTGTTAATGGTGTGATCATATATGAATCTAATATTACTATCTCTGAGCTCCGTCGTTTGAACTATTACTGATTCAATTTTCATTCTCTCCTGCTGTTTTTTTACTATTTGCGTGCTTTCTACTTACTTTCAGTTGTACTAAGCTAATGAAATGCGTTATGCTGCATGCTTCTCAAAATGTTGTCTAGGAAGAAGAGGTTATATATTGATGCAAAGAAAACTTGGGAGGAACTTGCAAATTTGCTAGGCAGATTGGTGTATAAGTAAATTATTAATGCATTTTTCATGGGGAAATTATCATTAGAAATTAAAAGCTACGATACAAAATACAGCCCCTAATGAACAATTTCTACAAAAGAAACTGACAAAAAATTGAAGAAGCTGCAAACAAGTTAGAAATCTAATTCAATACGAACTAAATTAGTGTTTCTGTTCTACGATTAGAGAAACTTCCCTCTAATTTGGTCTGTTTATATCGGATATTAACATATCAAATTCTACACTAGAAATGACCAGTAAGGCCTTAATTTCATGAACTCAGCTTTTGAGCTCTCCTTACTTCCTTTTGGAGTGATTTCATTTACCACCAATCTTAGAAAACTTAGCATCGCCTTAAATATTTAACAGTTGCATGTTCTGTCACTCAAAACAGTGGTTGGTTTTGAACAGAAGCGTGATGGGTATCAGAGAATTAATATTTAACTGCTAGAAGGTTTGAAGCTGCAGTTAAGAGGACTAGTCTAGGATCAGCCTCATGGGTGGGAACCGGGAATCTGGGGAAGTTTGCAATTTACAGAGATCAGTAAACCTGATAGTCCGAGACATGTACCGACAATCTTCTCTCAGACCAAGCCGTGAAATACTACATATTCTTTACGTCTTAATTTCAACCATAATTCGACCCTAAATCTTGGTAAGCATGCAAAAGCAAAACACAATAATATCCTAGTGTTAAATAAAATTTTACTTAGGCCCTTGACTATTTCTTATTTTCATCTAAAGAATTTGTAAATAATTTCGACCCTAATTCGACCCTAAATCTTGATAAGTCATGCAAAAGCAAAAACGCAATAATACCCTGGTATTTAACAAAATTTTACGTATAGTCTTTGACTATTTCTTATTTTCACCTAAGGAATTTGTAAATTTATGCAGCAAGTCTACTTCAATATTTCAATATATTCAAACAGATCAGAAACACATCTACACAAATATTCCATTGATAGATTATAAGCAATAAATCGACTTAATATATAAAGATCAATTAAGCAGAGAAAGGCAAACATCTTTAGCCTTAAAACATTCAATCTTCCCCTTTAGAACTGCATAAAACAATCAATAGAACTGCATAAAACAACGTAAGTGCGGTTCTTCCCTCCAAATTATAACTACTTACCGCTTTAGTTGTTCAAATCCTTCTACTGAAACAAGACTCTCTGTGTACTTGACGACCAACGGCCTTTGTCTCTCGAATTGTCTTTCAACTCCTTCAGGAACTAGGCGTACTTTAATCTCTTCATTTCTTGAGCAATTAGAAAATATGCATTCATGAGCATCATTTAGTGTAACAAAGTATTCACCACCTAAGAAACAAAAAACACGATTTTTATAAAAATCAAGATCAGGTGCAAGATTGAATTTCTTGGTCCAAGACACCTCGCCACAACCATCATCCAACAACGCCCATAGACTACAAACTGGTTCATCACCATCACCAGCGGATTCAAAGATTGCAGCAACAGAACCTCCGAAATCAAATATTTTTGACTTTCTATAAGCTTGCATAGATTTTGGAAATTCGTATACTCCAGTAGCCTCATTACACATATCAAACCACATTATGTCAGAATATGATTCCAAATATAATACCTCCCCAATTTTAATATTAAAAATTGATGAATACAAGTAACAAAATTTGGTGAACGTTTTACGAACCTCAAGCTCAACCCAAGAATCAGCATTAGCCGAGTACATCTCTGCTTTCGGAACACGTCTACGCTGACCATCTCGCAAAACACGTGACAAACCAAAACTAAGAACCTTGTAGTCATCACAACTAGAATCAAAACCAAACCCTAACGTTGTTGTAAAACGTCTTGTTTTCTTACGTATCTTAGGACGAGGAAGTACTTTATACTGATTAGTCGACGGATTCCATAAATATAAAACATTACCACGTTCATTCGAAAGACAAACAAGACCATTACAATGACCAACAAAACGAATCTCACCACCAAATTGCAGTGGTAGGCGGACCTCATGAATTTCCGTACTAGTTGGAGTATTAATCAAATAAAGATTTTCGATAAATTCTCTAATATCACGTACGACTACCAACACGGTTTTCTCCCGGGAGGAGGTTTGATTTTTGTGAGTTTCGATAAATTGACGGTGTGATATAATGGAACGCCAAGTTTTGCAAACTAATTTGAATCGAACAAGTGATTTTACTGGCAAAAGTATTAGTATTTGGAAGATTATATCATCGGGTAAATAACAACTGCACATCTCAATTTTGATTGCCATTAGGCAAAAAATTACTGTAATTCTTATGCCAGTAATTAACCCTACCTCTCTTCTCGATCCCTTTATATATAAATCATGGCAAGCGCAAGTGGTGATTTTACGGCCTGCTTACTTATGGATTTTTTTTTACTTTCCTTTTTCTCTATTTTCTCAAAATTTTAAATTTTCCTATTCTTAGAAAATTACAAAGGGAAAATGTGTTTCAAATCCATAATTAAAAACAAAGTTTGTAATGACTAAAAACGGAAAATGTGTTTCAAATAATGAATTTCCATTCACGTATTTTTATAATTTAATATAGACTAGGTTTTTCACTTTCCCGTATTCTCTTTTGCAAAATATTAGTTTTGAACATATTTTTTATATTTTTATAAGAATTTAATTCTATTCAAATGGCTATCTAATAGTGACTATAATGTATTTCTAATTTCAAGAAAAGAGAGTTTGAAAAACGAAAATACAGCATTATCTTCTCTAATTATTTAAAGAAAATAATGTCGTAAAAAATCGAATAAATCTTGCCTTCTCTGAAATTTCAATTATGTTTTTCCTATATTTGAGAAAATTAGAATAAAAAGAAAATTTAGGGAAACTAGAAAATAAAAAACAGTGGTGTGTTTTCCAAATTCTAACTATAGATATGGGATATGGAAATTGTGAAAACAATATTTTGATATTTTCTAAATTTAGAAAAGTGAAAAACACATTAAACACCAAATCCACTTGATCTAACATAAATATTTTTATATTTTTATTATTTTTAACTTTATATGGTCACTTAATAATTTTGTAATTTTACTAGAAAGTTAACAAAAAAAAGTAGTAGAGTAAACAAAGTAAATTACTACTAACTTAATATATGGACCCTATAAATTTTTAAAAATTATAATTTTATATTTTTAAATTAAAATGTATAATACATATTTATAATAAAAAAAATTCAAAATAGTTTAATTTAATATTAATATTTATATTATAAAATAGAGCTTAATAATATAATAACTAATAATATATATGTTAGAAAATAAACTCCTAACTAGAACTTAGTTAAAAGGAGTTATTTCGTAGAAGATTCTTCAAAAAATTTGTATATAAATATTAATTAGATTATTTAATAAAAGCGATTGTCGTATATATTTAGTGTCATATAATTAGAAAGTTTCATTATTCAATCTATTTCAAAAGACTATTTTTATTATTTATTTGTCATCTTTAATTATATTTTATCTAAAAAAGTTATTTAAAACATGTTAAAAAAATATGTATATACAATTAAATTGTGAAACGTTAAAATTATTTTACTAGTTGCTCTTCTTTATTTACTCCAATTATCTCGGTATTTATTTAATATTTTTATGATAACAGAAAACTGATCATATATTATTTTAGCATTGCTAAAATATTCTCTCATTTTCAACTATTTTTTTTAGAAATGAAAATTTCAGAAAATTTTAAAAAAATAATAATAAAAATTCTACAAGAAAACAACCCCTTAACTTCTCTAACAATTCGAATATTAAACCTTTCTGTATCTAAAGATTTAAAATTTGAACAAACCCTTGCCACCTGCCCATCCATATTGCATTGACAGTGCATTCGACCTTCTATCGGTCGAACATGAATTGCTACCAAAAGAGAAAACAACGACTTTGATTTTAACACCCATCAATTTTTATTGAGCTACTACCGTTTTTTTTAGATAAGGTCACTTTTTTATTATGTTTAAATTATACACAATAGTAAAGTATTTAAAATTTTGACAGCTTGAATTTTTACTGTTAATTTCTTAAAGTAAAAATATATTTCATTTAATAATTGAATATTGAAATTGAAATGCGACTTAACTGGAATGAAGGTTCAAGGAACGACGTAGTCAAGTACATTTCATATCCATTACTATTATATTAAACACGAAACATTGAAAGTTTTGGTACTATTTTTTGGTATACGCTAAATTTACTGAATTATCTTTACTTTATTTAAAAAATTTATTAGTCTTAGTAATCGAATTATAATAGAAAACGAAATAAAAATCGTTTTCAAATATAACACGTTACCTTTTTTATTTCTCTGAATTAAAACAACTTCTATAAATATCACGGACAAGTTTATTTAATAAAATAAAATAATAATATTATAACCACTAATAAATAATAAATTACCCTTTTCAACTATTTAATTATTAATTTTATTTAGTTATTATTTTACTTAAAGACTTTGTTAAGCTCTTAACTTTAGCAATTCATAAATTTTTAACTACTTTATAAGAACAAGTTAGCATCTTCATCCTTATTACTCGACAACAACAATTTCATCTCATCATTTAAGACAATGAAAAACCCTTTGTTCTTAAAACAATGTAAAAGTCAAAGTACTGGTCCACAACAAAACATATTTATTTTATATAATTTTTATTATTTGTGTAATGACAAATATACTTAAAGTAAGTATTATCTTACAATTTAATTATATAAACAAAATAAAAAAAATATATTTGATTTTTGAAGTCGAAATATTTATCTACCTATATTATTATATTAAATACGAAATTTTACGGTCCTTCCTTCAATTACATAATTGCCCTTTCTTAAAAAAATAATATTTTAATAAATTGCCCTTTACTTAATTAATATCTAACCAATTACCTTTATAAATAAATACGTTGCCTTTTTTATTTTCACAAATTAAAACAACTCTTTCTCTACCAATATTTTAGACAATTCTTTTTAATCTATATATTTTTAAAGTAAAACATGTTATCTTTTTTATTTTCTCCAAATAAAATAAATCTTTCTCTAAAAATATTATGGACAATCCTTTTTTAATATATGTTGATTATTTGTCTATCAATCTATATATCTTTTATACTATCTACTATTATAACAAAGACGAAATAATGAAACTTTGGTTCGTAGTCGGTCTCGTCTCCTAATTAAAGTAATTTTTTAATATAAAATTTTCTCATAAGTAGATTAATATTCACAATATAATTATATAAATACAAATAGAATTGTAATATGTCTAATGATTTTGATTTAAAACAAATAATATATAATATATGAAATAAAATTATACTATTAATTCAATCCTAAATAAAAAATAAAAATAAATTACGTACAATTAGTTGGATTTGTAGCCTCGAATTAAAATAAAATCATAAAGACTAATAAAAATTTGAAAGCAAATTCATTTATGTCATTAGGCTAAAATAAAAAACAAACAAGCTAAAACAAAATAAAGTGAAAGTAAAATTCGTTTGGAAGATATAATGTAATCGGCCTAAAATAAAATTATACATATTATTAATTCGGTCTAAAACATAATAATATTCATTCCGTGCTAAAATGAAATTAAACAAAAAACTAAATATAAATAGGTGGATTAGGTTGACATAGCGGGTCTGAGAATAAAACCAAGATTTACCACCTCAGGGTAAAACAATACAATAAATACTACTGATTTAGCTAAAAAATATTTTATTAAACGGAGCTATAACATAATGCGTTGGTCGATATATGTCATCAGAATAAAACAAAATATTTTATCTATTCGGCTTAAAACAAAATAATATTTAAACAGAGTTAAAATAAAATTAAAAACAAACTATATGTAATTAGATGATTGATATAACGGGTTTAAAGCTAAAACAAAATAATGTATTTAACAACCCAACTAGTTAAGGTTTCTCAAGATAATACTTATTTAAATTCGAACTCCATTAAAATCCGATAAAACTTTACAACTCTTGAAATAAAATACAACTAAATTATAACCAAACCAACAAACTCTAAATAAAATCTAAGAAAATACAAAACTCCTCAAATTCTTGGAACTCGCACTCTTCCCCTTAAACAACCCACCTAAAAGAGAGAATATCTGCCGGAGGAAAACAAGAAAAACAAAGGACCGGCAGTGAGCGAAAGGCTCATATACGGATATAAAATAAAGCATAACTGAACAAAGATTAAAAGATTACGAGGCTAAGAACACAACTGAATATCTGAATGAAGCACAATAATAATAGTGAATGAGACAATATATAAAAAAGAACACTCAACTCACAAAACAAAACTAAATGTTTACCACCCAAAACTTATCATACTCTTACACATATCCTTATCAATTATACATAATAATCACAAATAATATTATCGAAAGAATAATGATAAATTGAAATCATACTTTTACACATTCTCTTACACATATTCTCACAATTACAAAATAATACATAAAATAGCTTACATACGAACATAGGAGATAATTTTACACTTACAGAATGTCCTACATTTTCGGTAATCCAGAAATATGTAGTCATCAAAATTTACAGGGGCTTGCACAACACAAAACAAATGTTACTCAATACAGGGGCTTGCACGATAATAAGCACGTGCTACCCAAAAGCTAGGATGCTCCGACTCGGCTGTTTACCATGCCGTACCGGTGTCGACACGACACGACCCGGGTACGGACACGGAATCCGGATCGGACTCGTTACCTGGAAACCCGACTCGTCTGCTCCGGCGACTCACCTCTCCGGCGACTCACCTGATATTCCGACGTTCCATTCACATTCAGATTTCATTTACCAAAGAGGGAAGTTGACGAAAATGATAGAAAGGAAGAGTTTCTGTTATGTGTCAAAAGTTAAGAGAGCTACAACCCTAAAAAATTGAGCACCAAGATTGCACAGTTATCAAGATAGTACCTTTTAGAATTAGAACATTGTATTATTTTATTATATCTCAAAGCTGTACAATTAATTGTGGAGCTGTTGTATTTTAATTTTCAATTTATTATTAGCCGTAACTGTGAGACCAGGGAATTTTAAAATTATGTCTTAATTTGGTAAGTTAGAAAATTGGATTATAAAAAAAAATTACTTGGATATTTGTCAAATAAATAAAAGTGAATCCAAAATTAAAAAGAATTTAATAATTTGTTATATATTTTTTTGACAGGAAATTAAGTGTGTAATTCAAATTATTTGATGTAAATTAACAGATCACCTTTTTAAGTCTATAGATCTTCTTCATATTTACATATTTTTGGTTAGTATCAACGACTTAAATTAAAAAAAAAACATCCTGCAAATTAATATGCAAAAGATATGATTGAATATTTTTTTACTAATCAAAAACTGAAAAAATCTGACACAAATTTCGATCAATCAATATATTTTTAAGTTGATGTGTATTTTCATATTATTTTGACTGATGTAAGATATCCAAAAATAAAAAAAATTGTGTAAATGTAAATCATTTTCTTTACATTTCACACTATATTTTAAAAACAAAGATCTCTTTTTTGAAATTCACACTATCTTTGATTTTTTTTAGGTCATACTCCCGTCCCTCCCAATTGTTATCGTTTTGCGAAAGTGTCCGGCACCCATTTTTAGATGAATAAAAAGTATAGTTCTATAATATTTTTAATTTTTTTTTTTTTTGATGAAAGATGTCTTTTTTCAATTTCACACTATCTTTGACTTTTTTTATTTAGGTCATATATTTTGAGAAGAAAGATGTACCGTCCCTTCTTTTCAATTATTCTATGGGGTAGAAGATTTTTCAAAAAATACCTTTAATATTTTTTACATTCGTCAAAAATTAATAAAATAAGTTATTTAAAAATTAGCACCTTTATTATTTTTGACATTCGTCAAAAATAAAGAAAAAAATGATAGAAGTTTAAGAATATTTTTGAAAAACTATCTAATGGATGGAAGATTAAAATAATGTCAGAAAATAAATAAATAGATGTCGTAATTTTAAATTAATATAAGTAAAATAATATGATTTAAAATAGTTAATGATCAAATAATATAAAATGTGATCAACAATATATTTTTAGGGTCAAACCAAATAAAATAATAAAAACTATATAATATGATCAAATGTATTCAAATTAAAATTAATAAAATAAATAATCAAATTAAAATCTCATATATATATATATATATCATAATTTAAAAATTTTATAATTAAAATAATATAAAATAATATGATCAAATGTAGTTATACACATTTGGGTCAAAAGCAAGAAAATAAAGTAATCAAAGTATAATCTCACATCCCTACCATCATTTGAACTTTTTACTATTAATGTAACTAAAAGAAGTTGGTGATCAAATATAGTTACACACACTTGAGTCAAAACCAAGAAAATAAAGTAATTTAAGTACAATCTCATATCCCTATCATAATTTAAAATTTTTACAATTAAAATAATATAATTTGAATAAGTTGGTCATTAAACAATATAAAATATGATCAAATGCACTTATACACCTTCGGGGTCAAAAGTAATTAAAGTACAATTTCATATATCTATCATAATTTGAAATTTCTACAATAAAATAAAATAATTGAAAAATGTTGGTGATCAAACATGATCAAATGTTACACACATTTGGGTCAAAACCAAGAAAATAAAGTAATCAAAGTATAATATCATATATCTACCATAATTTGAACTTTTTAAATTAATGTAACTAAAAAAATTTGGTGATCAAATAATGTAAATTATGATCAAATACACACATTTGGGTCAAAACCAAGAAAATAAAGTAATCAAAATATAATCTCGTATACCTATCATAATTTGAAATTTTTACAATTAAATTAATGTAAATAGAAAAAATTGGTGATCAAATAATATAAAACATGATCAAATGTAATTACACACCTTTGGATCAAAATCAAGTGATTACTGAATATCAAGAAAAAAAATAATTAAAGTAAAAATCTCTACAAATAAATAAATAAATGTAACAAATTGAAATTGTTATTCCTAGTGGACTAACAATGAGATTTACAGAAGGGGGGTTGAATGTAAATCTCAAAACTTTTTCAAGTTTTGAGCAGTTGAATGTAAATCTCAAAACTTTTTCAAGTTTTGAGCAGTTTTAAAGGCTTTGTGTTCAAGATAGACAAGTGTGTGAATTGCTTTAAGCTAATACAGACAGATATATATTCAAGCACTAATGTAAAGAACACAACAGACCTTAAAAACTTTTCTGGTGGATTGTTGTTCCACCAGAGATGGTATTTCAGAAAATCTGTGATTCAAGATGTTGATCACAGCTGCGTCCTAGTACAAACTAGATAATTTTTCTCTCAAGATTTTTCTAAACAGCACTGGAAAAATTCTTATCTAATTACTAGCTGCTACTTGGTTTATATATCACCAAGTGTACAAGTGAAGACAAAGATAAAAATACAATAATAAAATAAGTTCTCCACTTGTTTCTTCTCCATATCACTCAAGTACTTTGTTGACTATTGCCTATTTGTACTAGAGTAGAACGACTGCTTTTTCTGATGTTCCTGAAATTAGGCTTCCACAATTCAGTTATCTCTGTCAACCCACGTGCCTCTGTCTGCTGTTACAACTACCACTTATCAACTGCTATTTAACAGAACATCCGTTGAAGCCTTCATCCGTTGATGGCTTTATCCGTTGATGTGTTAGCAGTTGAAGCTCTATCCGTTGAAGCTTTAGAGACATCCGTTGAAGCTTTGTTTCTCATCCGTTGAAGGTCTTTAAGATATCCGTTGATACCACTTCATTTATACAAAATTACAAGGAATGAAATATTTACAATTGGCTTTCCTATTTGCATATCTTCTAGTAGTCAACATGACTTATATTTTCTCTCAAATTCTAAGAATTATATCTTAAATACAGAGACTGAAATGTGCTACAACACTAGACTTATTTCTAAGTAAAGCTGCACCATCAACGGATAGCCAAAGTGGTCTTATCCGTTGAGGCTACAAATACTAAACTTCTACTTAAGTGTTTTGTTAAACATATCATCAAACTAATGCACATATATTCCTAACGATCTCCCCCTATTTATGTCTATAAGAATTGTAGACATAAATTCAGGGTTAACTTGATGATAACAAAATACTTAACAAATATATGAATTGAAACTAAGTAGAAATTTAAAAGTGCTGCAAAAGTGTATGTACTAGGAGGTAATTGAAGATTTACAGAATTTCCAAGGGTGCTCCTCTAGTCTGAGCAAATCATCTTTTTCTTCTTTGTTCCCTTGTTTTCTTTCCTAACCCTTTGTCATTTTCCTCAATTTGGAGTTGGAGTTGTCTGTAGAATTCAGCTTCATCTTCATCACTGATATCCAACTTAGATTGCATTTCCTTGAGAGTTTCATTGCTGGCAATCTTGAGTTGGTCTTCAAGTCTGAAAAATGAGGTGATTTGTGGATTGTAATTCCCCTTTCTTGAATGAGTAAAGTTCTGGGCAAAGCATTGGGCTCCCTCCAAGTTTTCCTTATGTTGGCAATCTTGTTGAGAATTTCAGTCTTGGCAGTCCTGGTAAAGCCAGAATCCTTTTGTGTGGCTGAAAAGACTCTGATCAAGGTAGAGTAGCCTTCATTCAGAATCCTGTAGAGAGACCATGTTCTTTCCCCAGCTCCTTTGTATCTGAACACCAATCTCTCTGATAGCTGTCTGTAGGCAGCTATTCCCCTTACATCCTCCAGCTCATCCAGATAGAGTTCAATGTCTGAAATTTCTTTTATGTCACAGATGTGAACATAATCATCTTTAGAAATGGGTGGCTTAGGCTTAGGTTTTTGTTTTTGAGTGAATTTCTTAGAGGTTAGGGGAGGTGTAGATTTGGATTTTCTTTTATGTTTCTTTGGTAGTGGAAGAGTGGTTAAAAAGGTAGGCAATTTGATGGTGTCCCAATCAATAGGTTCCTCTTTTGGGATAATTAGTTCACCATGGATGTTTATAGTGGGATCAGCAACACAAGGTTCAGGTATGGAAGGTAGTGGTTTAGATATTGATTTAGTTTCTTCAGTGTTATCTTCACTCCTTCTATGTGCCTTGGCCTTTCTTCTGTTTCCCTTATGCCATTCCTCTCTTTCCTCCATACTCTCACCAAATATACTCCCAAAAACCTCATCTAGGTTTGCAATCTTGTCTTCACCCCTGACTTCAATTCCTTTCTCTCCTTCAACTTGACTTGACTTTAGCTGTTGTTCAAGCTTTGCTAGTGCTCTTTTGTCAGCCTTGATTTTTTCAGCTTATTTCTTCAACCTTTTGGTTTCTTCCCTCTTGGCCTTTGAGAATTTGGGATGTCCTTGCATCACACAGATACTTTTTCCCTCTCTAAAGATAATGGCCATTTTCATTCTTTCAACTATGTTCTTGGTCTCCTTTTACTTTATGATGTTAGCACCCAAAACTTTGTCTTCATCAGGCTTTGGAAGAGGAAAGTCCACTTCTTTCATCTGAGCAAAGTCTAGGGGGTTCTTTGTGGAGTCCTTGCTGGATCTAGTGTTGGGCTTGAGAACTATAGGTTTTAGATTCTTGAAAGAAGTCTCTCCAACCTTATTCCTCCTTTCTGGCTTGTGCTCCATAATGATTGGTTCAACCTTTGTGCTATGTTTCACAAATATTGATTTATCTTGTGTTGAGCCAAACATTTGTTGCACCCTTTCATCAATTCTCCTCCTTTGCTCTTTCACTTGAATTTCAGCTGCTGCTAGCTGGATTAGGTCAATTCCATCAGGCTTTCCTTTGATTTGCATAATTGGAGAAGTAGTGATGGCAGGAACTAGCACTTTAGATATCTGGATTTTTGTAGATGGCTCTCCTTCCCCTTCCCTTTTTCTCTCCCCCTTTTTGTTATCATCAAGGAGATGGGTCAAGCCTTGTGCCTTTGCCAGCTGCATAAGTAGACTTGTTTGAGATTGTTGGTTGTGAAGAATGCTGGCCACAGAATTTTCAATAACTTGGACTCTGTCTTCTAACTTAGCCAGCCTCTTTTCAGTATTTGAATCCTTTTTCAATCTCAACAATAAGTCCTTCATTGTACCATAGGGCATGACTGAATCCAATTTTTCAGAATTGTAGGATTTCAAGTCAGCAATATCCTTCTTGAGTTCATCCACACTCAGATTCTGTCTTACTTGCTGCAACTTCATGAGATGCAGTGAGTCCAGGTGAGCTGTAAGGATTGCCTTGGTACCAGCATGTGAAGTTTTCTGAATGGCCTGTTGGATAGTACTGATTTGTTTGACTAAGGAGACATTGAATTGCCCTGATGTAGACTCCTTTGTCAAGGCCCATTCAGGTAAATTTGGAATAGAACTAGGGCTTTCATCTCCCCCTAAGTTCATGCTTCCATCAAAAGAAACAGAGTCATCATCATCAGAATTTACTCCAAATTCCTCAAATGACTCACCAGCTGTAGAAGGCATCTTGTTAATAGCAGCTTTATCCCTTTGAAGAGATTCTGTTGTATGTACTAGATGTAGTGTCTTTTCTGCCTCCTCATTGCCTTGAGCAGCCAACAACTGATAGGCTGACACAGGATGAGTAAAAGTGTCAGCATCCAAGGAAATGTTATCAATTACAGCTTTGTAATGTTGCTGAAATTGTCTTTCCTTTTCAGCATCATCCACAATCATTGACTCACTAGCAATGGCTGGATCCACCCTTATATCTGTTGTACCTGCCTTTCTCTCTTTTTCTCTATATTCTTGCATCAGGGGCTCCCCCTGGCTCACACTCCTCACTTCCTCACCTTCACCTACTAAGGTGGTACTCCTCTCACTTACTTTTGCCATGCTGGAAGAAATAACATGCATATTTGAGCTCTCAATCTCTCCTTTTGCCTGGGTGCAACCCAGCCTCTCACTCAAATTGACACTCCCTTCCCTTAGTCCTAAAAGTGATTGTACAGTAATCATGTCTTCTACACTTGGAATTGTTTCAGTTGTGTGTGTAGAGACTATCAACGGATATGGAATAGCCGTTGAAGGTGACACTGATGGTATCAACGGATAACTGCTGTTAAGCTTATCCGTTGAAGAACAACCACTTGTCAACGGATGAGTGATATTCGTTGAAGAAGGAAAAGAAGTAGAAATTGAAAGTGATATAACTGTTGAATCTGTGTGGATTGATTTGAGTTTTGGTGACACAGATCCTTCAATTACATCTGAAAGAATTTGCGGGTGATCCAACAAATCATCTAAAAGATGATGATCACCTGTATTTGAGTGGGGCTCCTCCCTGAGTTGTAAAGAGGGAGAATCAGGAATTGATGGGAATAACATATCCACATCCAGAGATGGTGATGAAGTGTGTGGTGATTGATGTGTGTTAATTGTGAGAGAATGGGGCTGTGACTCCACATTTGTTGGAGCCACATCAAACTGAGTTTGAGAAGGCATAGATACAGATGGATGTATTTGTGCAGTGTGTGCACCCTGTGTAGAAGTTTGGGTTCTAGCCCTCTTTCTTCTAATAAAAGCTTTTGTTGGTGAGTGTTTGGCTTCTGTGTCCCTCCCTCATTTGTTCTGTGTTCCTGGTTGGGAACTATTTTCAATAGTTACATCCTTTTGGGAGAATGCAGCTAGGGATGTGCTATTAACCTTTTCAACCACCACAGCTTTTTGAGAAACTGTGGCTTGGCTAGCTTGGGAAACACTTATCTCTCCTTCCTTATCCTGGGGGTTTCTTTGATGTTCACCCCTCCCCTCACCACTCACACCCTGTTCACTCCCCTCAAGGTTAAGGGTAGGTGTTACAACTATTGTCTTTTGAGAAACAACAGAGGTGGTTTTCTTTGTCTTTGATTTTGAAAGTTTAGTTTTGGTGACCTTGGTAGGAATCTGTTGGGGCATTGTCACAGATTCCATGGGCACACTAGAAGATAAAGAAATAGAGGGGTTGGAAGAAGTAGGAGTTGTAGAGACAATTACCTCACTTACCTGAGGTGCATCCATGATTGGTAAATATACCAATGGTACACTGCTGTTGAGATCCATTCTCAATAAATCTGCAAGAACTCTTTTCTCTTGTGCCCAGCACTTGAGTTTGTTATTCTCATTGGTTATGACCAAACCTTCAGCAACATGGTTAGCCAATAACATAAAGAATCTAGCATAATAGATGTTATTAGGTCTATTAGCTTTGTTACCTAATCTAGTACCCAATTCTAGCATAACATAATTGTTAAAGTTAAAATACCTATCAGAAACAAGCATATAGAGCATATTAACAAGAGATGAAGTTATGGCATCAAAATTACTAATTTTCCCAGAGAAAACCTTAATAAAGGCATCCCCAAGAAAACTCCATTCTTTTCTAAGGCCTTTTCTTTTAATACTCCCTAAACTAGCAGAGTTAAGAGAATAACCTATGGAATCTAACATGCTGGATACATCACTATCAGTGTGTGGTGTCATGGCATTGTTCTCAGGAAATTTAAAACATGCTAGTAAATCATCACAGTTAACACAGTGATTTTTACCTTTGAGAGTGAAAGAGATGGTCATATCTATGGAGTTGAACTCAGCAGTTGTCCAAATCTCCTCAACTACTTCACAGTAAATCGTTGGGGCTTCCAGCATTGCATAGCTAAGTTTACAGTTTTTGATGAAGTCCATCATTTTGTGATAATCTGAGTGGGCTTCATTCTTTGCTACCAAAGCTATGAAATTGTTCTTCTCATAGATGAACCCAGATTGAGACATAATTTTTACTACTGGTGCCATTGTTGTAAGTAGAAATTGCAGAGAATAACTTGAAGGTTTTGCAGAGAGTAAATGGTAAAAGCTTTGAAGTTTCAAGAAAGCGTAAAGTAAAAATGAAAAATCAGAAGGGCTTTTATACTTTCTCAAATTAAAAAGCATAAATAAAAGATTAAACAATAAATATATGTAAGTGAGTTTCAGCCGTTTAAGAATAAACTGTAAGTATTCTAAAAATTACCTTTAAAACAAATACATACAACTGTATGTATGAGTATCAACGGTTAAGAAAATAGAATCAACGGCTGTAAGACACCTGAATCGACTGATGTGACATTTTAACGGATAAAGTAAATTGTCATCCGTTGAAAAGTACTACAGTTTTATCCGTTGACGGATAAAAATTCCAGAAATGTATATGTCTTTCAACGGATAATGAACATCCGTTGATGGAACAATTTTGACTTTCAACGGATAGGAAATATCCGTTGATGGAATAATCTGTGTTAAGAAGTCAAATTTGTTCTATCAACTAATATATTTCAGGCTTCAATTCAAATTGCAATTAGGACATAAATTTTATGAGTAATTAAGCATACCTAGCTCACTTACCAATCTTGTGAATGTTGATTCATCAAGTGGCTTGGTAAATATGTCTGTAATTTGTTGTTCACTTGGAACAAAATGTAGTTCCACTGTACCATTCATGACATGCTCTCTGATGAAGTGGTACTTGATATCAATGTGCTTGGTCCTTGAGTGCTGCACAGGATTCTCTGTTATGGCTATAGCACTTGTGTTGTCACAAAAGAGAGGAATTCTATCAACATGAAGTCCATAATCAAGGAGTTGATTCCTCATCCATAACAGTTGAGAGCAGCAACTTCCAGCAGCAATGTACTCAGCCTCAGCTGTAGAAGTAGAGACTGAATTTTGCTTTTTGCTAAACCATGATACAAGCTTGTTTCCCAGGAATTGGCAGGAGCCTGTTGTACTTTTCCTGTCTATTTTGCAACCTGCATAGTCTGCATCTGAATAACCAATTAGATCAAAGCCAGATTTTCTAGGATACCAAATACCTAAATTTGGTGTACTCTTGAGATATCTGAAAATCCTTTTGATAGCAATTAAGTGAGACTCCCTTGGATCAACTTGAAATCTAGCACACAGACATGTAGCAAACATTATATCTGGTCTACTGGCAGTTAAATATAAAAGTGAACCAACCATGCCTCTATAACTTGTAATGTCCACAGACCTTTCAGTCTTATTCAATTCAAGTTTGGTGGCAGTGGCCATGGGAGTTTTTGCAGATGAACATTCCATTAAGTCAAACCTTTTTAGAAGATCATGAATATATTTAGTATGACTAATGAAAATTCCATCACTAACTTGTTTAACTTGTAAACCAAGAAAATAGGTTAGTTCTCCCATCAGGCTCATTTCATACTTACTTTGCATTAGCTTAGCAAATTTTTTGCAAAGTTTATTATCTTTAGAACCAAATATTATGTCATCTACATAAATTTGAACAAGTATACTAGAGCCATTAACATTCCTAAAGAAGAGAGTTTTATCAACAGTTCCTCTAGTGAAGTGATTCTCCAAAAGGAATTTTGATAGGGTTTCATACCAGGCTCTAGGTGCTTGCTTCAGTCCATAGAGTGCTTTCAACAGATAATACACATAGTCTGGAAAATTTGGATCTTCAAACCCTGGAGGTTGACTTACATAGACTTATTCCTCCAATTTCCCATTTAGAAATGCACTCTTGACATCCATTTGATAGACTTTGAAATTGGCATGGGCTGCATAGGCTAGAAAAATTCTGATGGCTTCAAGTCTTGCAACAGGAGCATATGTTTCATCAAAATCTATTCCCTCTTGTTGAGAATAGCCTTTAGCAACCAATCTGGTTTTATTCCTTATGACAATGCCATTTTCATCCATCTTGTTTCTGAATACCCATTTTGTGTCAATAGGACTCTTATTCTTTGGTTTGGGTACCAGCTTCCAAACTTTGTTTCTCTCAAATTGGTTCAGCTCTTCCTGCATAGCTAATATCCAATCTGGATCCAATAAAGCTTCTTCCACTTTCTTAGGTTCCTCCTGAGATAGAAAACTACTATACAGATATTCATCTTGAGTAGCTTTTCTTGTTTGCACTTTAGATGATGCATCACCAATGATCAGTTCAAAGGGATGATTCTTGGTCCATTTCCTTTGAGGTGGAAGATGTGCTCTAGATGAGGTGGCCTCAGTATTGTCATGATGTGAGACAGAGTGTTGATTAGTTGAAACTCCCCCTGAGTTATTGGTTCTTTGCAGGGAATTTGGAGTTCTATCAACTGATGATGTAAATCGATTATCCGTTGATGAACTATGATCAACGGATGCTTCATTTTGTACTTCAACGGATGATGCACTATGTCTTTCAACGGATACTGCATTGCCTCTATCAACGGATGCAGAATTTTGTGCATTATCCAAGGGCATATTTTGAATCCCTTTTGAAGTGTCATCTCCATCAATCTCCTCTTCACTATCATCACAATATATCTCAATGTTGTCAAATTTGAGTCTCTCATTGTGTCCCTCATCTGTTAGTCCATCAATCTTTTTATCATCAAACACAACATGCACAGATTCCATAACAATGTTGGTTCTTAGATTGTAGACCCTATAAGATTTTCCAGCTGAGTAACCAACAAATATCCCTTCATCAGCCTTTGCATCAAACTTCCCTTTATGGTCAGATTGATTCCTCAGTATAAAACATTTACATCCAAAGACATGAAGAAAGTTTAGAGTTGGTTTTCTTCTCTTGAACAACTGATAAGGAGTCATGCCTTTAACTTGATTGATCAAAGAAATATTCTGAGTGTAGCAGGCACAATTAACAGCTTCAGCCCAGAAATATGTTGGTAACTTTGATTCTTCAAACATTGTTCTGGCAGCCTCAATCAAAGATCTGTTCTTTCTTTCAACTACCCCATTTTGCTGAGGTGTTCTTGGAGCTGAGAACTCATGCATGATTCCATTTTCTTCACAGAACAGCCTTATTGACAAATTCTTGAACTCAGTTCCATTGTCACTCCTGATATTCCTAACCTTCAAGTCAGGATGATTATTGACTTGCCTGATGTGATTGATAATGATTTCACTTGCTTCATCCTTTGATCCAAGAAAATAGACCCATGAAAACTTTGAGAAATCATCTACAATCACTAAGCAATATCTTTTTCTTGCAATTGACAATACATTGACTGGTCCAAACAAATCCATATGCAGCAGCTGTAATGGTTCATCAATTGTTGTTTCAAGCTTCTTTTTGAATGATGCTTTCCTTTGTTTGCCTTTCTGACAAGCATCACACAAACCATCCCTTGAGAATTCAACTAGAGGAATTCCTCTAACTAAGTCCTTTTTGACTAGATCATTCATTGTCTTGAAATTCAAATGGGATAGCTTCTTGTGCCATAGCCAACTCTCAACTGAACTTGCTTTGCTGAAGAGACAAGTAATAGATTCTGCATCTGTAGAGTTGAAGTCAGCTAAGTACACATTTCATTTTCTAACTCCAGTTAGAACCACTTTGTTATCTTTCTTGCTGGTGACAACACAGGCTTCTGAATTGAAGGAAATTGTATTCCCTTTATCACATAGTTGACTGATGCTCAGTAAGTTATACTTGAGACCATCAACTAATGCAACTTCATCAATGATGACATTCCCTGTTGAAATCAAGCCATATCCCATAGTAAACCCTTTGCTGTCATCTCCAAAGGTTATGCTAGGGCCAGCTCTCTCCTTAAACTCAGTGAGCAGGGAGAAATCTCCTGTCATGTGTCTTGAACAACCACTGTCCAAGTACCATAGATTTCTTCTTTTCCCTGCACACCATAAAATCAATCAAGTTAATTTTGGTACCCAAGTTTCCTTGGGTCCATTCTTGTTAGCCTTTCTCCCAGACTTCATTCCTCCTGCATCTTTAGACTTAGGTAACTTTGAGTCAACCTTGATCTTAGATGTAGTTGGTTGAGGTGTAGGGTTAGTCACAGAATCATTTAGCACATTTGGAATTTGATAAGGCATGGATTGTGTAAGCATGTTATTCCATATTGGCATATTGTATGGCATTTGAGGCATACTAAATGCAGCAAGATAAGGATTGTTAAAATATGGCATGTTTGCAAAATGTGCATAAGGATTCTGTTGAGACATAACAGGCATAGCATGCAGAGGTGATGCAGACATATTAGGCATGGAAGAGGGTACAGGTATGGGAGTTTTCTTAATAGATTTGCAATTAGCAGATAGATGATTAACACTACTACAATGCACACAGCTTTTTCTAGGAGCATACTTATCAGGTGTGTAATTGTTATGTTTGTTAACCCCTACCTTCCCATTTCTATTAGATTTCCTTTTAGTTTCCTTTTTATCCTCAACCACTTTGAGCCTATTCTTTAACTGTTCTAAGGTCATGTGTCCTATATTCACCTTATTGAAATCTTTGGATGTGCTTGCTCCTTCTTTGACAAAGTTCTTGGAAGTTGAACCAAACTTTTTGTTGAGTTTCTTTAGATTTTCACTTTTAGAAACATCTGCCTGTTTTAATTGAGGAACCTTCAACGGATGCTCCTTTTCTTCCTTCAACGGATAACTTTCATCATCCGTTGATTCCACATCCGTTGACAGCCCATCAATTAATTCCAGTTTCTTTTTGTTTTTATCCCAGGCATTCTCACAGAATGATTCAATTCCTTGGACCTTGGAAATTTGAGCACTAACATCCCTAGATGTCTTCCAGGCTTTAATCACCTCTTGCTCTCTCTCTAATTGATTGGAAAGTATTTCTACTTTCTTAACAGATTCAGCTAGTTCATTTTCAACAGATATACAATGTAGCTTAGTTTTCTCTAGGTCAATCAACTTATCTTCTAACATAGCATTTCTATTACTTAAAAACAGATTGTTCTCTTTAATTCTACTATTTTCTTTAGCAAGAGATTTAAGAGACACACGCAAATGATACAATTCGGTAGACATGTCATTAAAAGCATCATTGCACTCTTCTTTAGTAAGCTGTGTTAAATCCGTAGTGATTACCTGGTTGCTTGATGAACTAACTTCATTTTCCTCAGAATCAGCCATTAGAGCCAAGTTGACATATTCCACATCTTCATCCTCTTCTTCTCCATCAGCTGCCCAGTCTTTTTCTTGAGTAATGAAAGCCCTCTCCTTTTGTTTGAGCAGATCAAAATATTTCTTTTTGTAATCTACTTGGTCAAATTTCTTCTTTTCAGAAGTTGGCTTTCTGCACTCACTTGCAAAGTGTCCACTTATACCACAA
Source organism: Apium graveolens (assembly GCF_009905375.1). Taxonomy (NCBI): domain Eukaryota; kingdom Viridiplantae; phylum Streptophyta; class Magnoliopsida; order Apiales; family Apiaceae; genus Apium; species Apium graveolens. The sequence continues at coordinate 195,131,190 of NC_133647.1, forward strand.
TTGAAACACTTGAACTTGGATTTGTCCACCATGTTCTTATGAGGTTTAGTGGCTCTAGTGTTTTTCTTAAATTTCATCTTTGCAAATCTCCTGGACAGAAATGCAAGATGCTCATCAATACCATCAGAGTCATCTTGGCTGGAGTTGTCTTCATTCTCAGTAACTTGCTCCTTACCCTTGCTTGATTCTGATTTGCTTGTGCCATCTTTGGAGTTTGATGTAGATCTCACAGTTTCTTGTCTGCATTCTTTCTCATTTTCAGCTACCAAGGCAACTGAACCTCCTTTCTTTCTTCCCTTCTCCAATACCTCATCATGTTCCAGCTCTAGTTTACAAGTCTTCAAGATTCCATATAATCTTTCAAGAGTGAAGTCCTTATAATCTTGAGAGTTTCTCAAGGAGACAGTCATGGGTTTCCATTCCTTTGGCAAGGATCTTAAAAATTTAAGATTTGAATCCTTCACCTGGTACACTCTACCATACAGCTTCAGTCCATTCAACAGCTTTTGGAATCTATTGAATGTGTCATTTAAAGATTCATTTTCTTCAAAATGAAAATACTCATACTGTTGAATGAGAAGCTGCATTTTGTTTTCTTTTACTTGTTCTGTACCTTCACACAGTAGCTGAACTGTGTCCCAAACCTCTTTGGCAGTTGTGCAATTTATCACATTATCAAACATATCCTTGTCAAGACCATTAAACAAAATGTTCATAGCCTTCTTATCCTTGTGGACTTCTTCTGTGTCTTCCATTGTCCATTCTGCTCTAGGTTTTGGAATGGATTGACCAACAGCAATTGTGGCCGTAGCAACTGTGGCTACTTTGTGGGGAATATGAGGACCATTCTCAATGCAGTTTACATAATTTTCATCTTGGGAGAGTAGATGAAGGTGCATTTTCACCTTCCAATGGTGATAACTGTCTTTGTCAAGAACTGGGATTTTTACTCCAATATCCTTCTTACTCATCTTTGTTAGTTTCCAAGATCTTTAAACTCTTTGTGTGTCAAGAGCTTGCTCTGATACCAATTGTTATTCCTAGTGGACTAACAATGAGATTTACAGAATGGGGGTTGAATGTAAATCTCAAAACTTTTTCAAGTTTTGAGCAGTTTTAAAGGCTTTGTGTTCAAGATAGACAAGTGTGTGAATTGCTTTAAGCTAATACAGACAGATATATATTCAAGCACTAATGTAAAGAACACAACAGACCTTAAAAACTTTTCTGGTGGATTATTGTTCCACCAGAGATGGTATTTCAGAAAATCTGTGATTCAAGATGTTGATCACAGTTGCGTCCTAGTACAAACTAGATAATTTTTCTCTCAAGATTTTTCTAAACAGCACTGGAAAAATTCTTATCTAATTACTAGCTGCTACTTGGTTTATATATCACCAAGTGTACAAGTGAAGACAAAGATAAAAATACAATAATAAAATAAGTTCTCCACTTGTTTTTTCTCCATATCACTCAAGTACTTTGTTGACTATTGCCTCTTTGTACTAGAGTAGAACGGCTGCTTTTTCTGATGTTCCTGAAATTAGGCTTCCACATTTCAGTTATCTCTGTCAACCCACGTGCCTCTGTCTGCTGTTACAACTACCACTTATCAACTGCTATTTAACAGAACATCCGTTGAAGCCTTCATCCGTTGATGGCTTTATCCGTTGATGTGTTAGCAGTTGAAGCTCTATCCGTTAAGCTTTAGAGACATCCGTTGAAGCTTTGTTTCTCATCCGTTGAAGGTCTTTAAGATATCCGTTAATACCACTTCATTTATACAAAATTACAAGGCATGAAATATTTACAATTGGCCTTCCTATTTGCATATCTTCTAGTAGTCAACATGACTTATATTTTCTCTCAACTTCTAAGAATTATATCTTAAATACAGAGACTGAAATGTGCTACAACACTAGACTTATTTCTAAGTAAAGCTGCACCATCAACGGATAGCCAAAGTGGTCTTATCCGTTGAGGCTACAAACACTAAACTTCTACTTAAGTGTTTTGTTAAACATATCATCAAACTAATGCACATATAATCCTAACAGAAATGATAAAATTTACTTGTAAATTTAACTTGTAAATTTACTTGAATATATTTTTACTTTTAAATTAAAATAAAATTATTTGCAATATGAAAAATTAAACAATGTGACAATGAAATAAATAAATGATGGCATAAATTTGTTTAACACATCAAGTGTACAATCTTTGGACATATAAAATACATATTTCAAATGTAACAATTTTTAGACTCACAATCAAAATAGTATCAAAACAAAATATTTTATTTATCTAAAAAACCTATATCATCATAGGCTCATATATGTCACTCCTAATTTATTCTACTAATCTGCTGATTCTGCTCATAATATATTAATTCCATATAACTCTCTAAATCCTAACAGAAGCACCGACTACTTCACCTACACAACTATATAATATCATATCGTTTAGCCCTGTAAACACACATCACAGTAACACCATCCTCTTCTCTCTGCTAATCACCCGGACCTCTGCAATGACATCATCACAGCAGCCAACAAGGCCAAACACAATACAACAGACCCCGTTTGATCCAGCACCTTTATGGAGTCATGTAACAGTTGTTAAAGCTCCAACAAAAGGTGGAGGTAATCGTGTCTGGATTTGCAACTACTGCCACAAACAAGTGATAGGGTCCTATACCAAAGTAAAAAGTCATCTTCTACAGCTGAAAGGAAATGGCGTTGATCTATGTAATAGTATATCTGATCAAACAAGAGATGAGTTGAGCAGAGAGCATGAAGCAACTGAAAGTCGCAAGTCAAGGCAGGCTCTGGAAGCGAAGAGGAGACAAGAATACATGTCTTTGCCTCCCGGGTCAGACATCAAGCAACAAAAAAATTTGAAAGGAACGGTGGAATCATGCTTTAATGTTGTTAACAGAGATGAGTGTGACAAAGAATTGGCTCGTATGTTATATGCATCTGCTCTACCATTCTCATTAGTCAAGAATCCATTCTTTCGTCGATTTTGTTGGAGACTATCAAATAGCAAGGTGGTTGGCTATGTTCCTCCGACATATAATAGGATGAGGACTAACTTACTTGAGCAAGAAAAGGCACACGTTAATGTTTTGCTCCAACCATTTCGAGATTCTTGGAATAAAAGAGGAGTTTCATTGTGCTCTGATGGGTGGGGAGATAGGCAAAAGAGGCCACTAATCAATGTCATGGCAGCTTCGGGAGAAATTCTATGTTCATCAAATCATTTGATACAAGTGGCAATATAAAAGATTTTGATTATGTTGCAAGTTTGTTTCTGAATGTTATTGATCAAGAAGGGGCTGATAATGTGGTTCAGATCATCACCGACAATGCTGCTAACTTCAAGGCAGTTGATTTAAGCATCGAGGCAAAGTACCCGCATATTTTCTGGACTCCATGTGTGGTTCACTCGCTTAATTTGGCTCTCAAGTCCATTTGCGAACCAACGGTAAACTCCAACCACTTTGAAAATTGTAAGTGGATCTCAACCTTAATTTCTGATTGTGATGAAATCACTATGTTCATTCTAAATCATGGCAAGGCCCTCACTTTGTTTCAAAAGCATTCAAATCATATGTTGGTTAAAACGGCCGAGACTCATTTTGCATCTCATGTCATCATGGCCCAAAGGTTATTGTTAGTTAAAACTTCTCTTGAAAAACAGTTTTAGATCCTAACTGGAAAACATTTAGAAAAACAAACTTAGAGTCCAAGGCTGATCATGTTAAGGAGTGTGTAATTTCTGATCGATGGTGGGATAAACTTGAGTATTCTATAGGCTTCACATCTCCTATATATAACATGATAAGGTTGGGAGATACTGATACTCCATGTTTGCACTTAATTTATGATATGTGGGACACAATGATTGAGGAAGTAAGGGAAAAAGTTTTTAAGGAAGAGGGGGTAGATTTAAAAATGGGTGAATCTTTATTTTTTAATGGTATTCAACATATTTTGGAAGCAAGGTGGAATAAAAGTAACACCCCTCTTCATTGTATGGCTCATTCACTTGTTCCTAAATATTATAGTCAAACATGGTTGGAAAGTGGTAGTGAAATTGTTCCGAGAGTGGCCCCAAATGAGGACCAGGAGGTTTCTCTTAATAGGGCTAAGTGCTTTAAAAAATGTTTCCAAATCCAGATGATTTAAGAAAGGTGAATGCTAAATATGGAATGTTTTCTGCTGCGTTGGGTTTTTTTCGGAGTCTCATGTTATGGATGCTAGGATTCATGAGGAACCACTTAGTTGGTGGGCTAGTTATGGGTCTGAAACACCAATGTTGCAAAACTTGGCTTTCAAGTTACTTTCACAACCTGCTTCTTCCTCTTGCTGCGAGAGAAATTGGAGTTCTTTCGGAAATATTCAAAGTGTAAATAGGAACAAATTAGCATCAAGTAGAACCGAAGATCTTGTGTATGTTCATAGTAATTTGAGATTGCTATCTCGTAAAAGTGAAGAATACACTAAGGGTCCTTCGAAATATTGGGATGTTGGTATGATTTTTGAACTTTACAACCAATTTATTTATTTTTTTCTAACTAATGCTAATATTTTCTCTCTTTTTTTTGTAAGGTGGAGATTCACTTTATATTGATGATGGATATGCAGAAGCATTTGTTAGGAATATATGTGCATTAGTTTGATGATATGTTTAACAAAACACTTAAGTAGAAATTCAGTGTCTGTAGCCTCAACGGATAAGACCACTTTGGCTATCCGTTGATGGTGTAGCTTTACTTAGAAATAAGTCTAGTGTTGTAGCATATTTCAGTCTCTGTATTTAAGATGTAATTCTTAGAAGTTGAGAGAAACTATGAGTCATGTTGACTACTAGAAGATATGCAGATAGGAAGGCCAATTGTAAATATTTCATGCCTTGTAATTTTGTATAAATGAAGTGGTATCAACGGATGACTTAAAGACCTTCAACGGATGAGAAGCTAAGCTTCAACGGATGTCTCTAAAGCTTCAACGGATAACATCCTTCAACGGATGAGTGCATCAACGGATGAAAGCTTCAACGGATTTTCTGTTGATTAACCGTTGATAAGTGGTAGTTGTACCTACAACAGAGGCACGTGGGTGAACAGAGATAACTGAAATGTGGCAGCCTAATTTCAGGAACATCAGAAAAAGCAGCCGTTCTACTCTAGTATAAAGAGACATTAAGTCAACAAAGTACTGGAGTGAACTGGAGAAGAAACAAGTGGAGATCTTACTTTATCATTTTATTATATCCCTGTCTTCACTTGTAAACTTGGTAATATATAAACCAAGTAGTAGCTAGTAATTAGATAAGAATTTTTCCAGAGCTGTTTAGAAAAATCTTGAGAGAAAAATTATCTAGTTTGTACTAGGATGCAGCTGTGATCAAATTCTTAGATCACAGAATTTCTGAAATACCATCTCTGGTGGAACAACAAATCCACCAAAAAAGTTTTTAAAGGTTTATTGTGTTCTTTACATTTGTGTTTGAATATATATCTGTCTGTATCAGCTTAAAGCAATTCACACACTTGTTCATCTGAACACACAGTCTTTATAAACTGCTCAAAACTTGAAAAAGTTTTGAGATTTACATTCAACCCCCCTTCTGTAAATCTCATTGTTAGTTCTCTAGAAATAACAATTGGTATCAGAGCAGGCTCTTGACAAACAAAGAGTTTAAAGATCTTGGAATCTAACAAAGATGAGTAAGAAGGATATTGGAGTAAAAATCCAGTTCTTGACAGAGACAGTTATCACCACTGGAAGGTGAAAATGCACCTTCATCTACTCTCCCAAGATGAAGGTTATGTAAACTGTATTGAGAATGGTCCTCACATTCCCCACAAAGTAGCCACAGTTGCTACGGCCACAATTGCTGTTGGTCAATCCATTCCAAAACCTAGAGCAGAATGGACAATGGAAGACACAGAAGAAGTCCACAAGGATAAGAAGGCTATGAACATTTTGTTTAATGGTCTTGACAAGGATATGTTTGATAATGTGATAAATTGCTCAACTGCCAAAGAGGTTTGGGACACAGTCCAGCTGCTGTGTGAAGGTACAGAACAAGTAAAAGAGAACAAGATGCAGCTTCTCATTCAACAGTATGAGTATTTTCATTTTGAAGAAAATGAATCTTTAAATGACACATTTAACAGATTCCAAAAGCTGTTGAATGGATTGAAGCTGTATGGTAGAGTGTACCAGGTGAAGGATTCAAATCTTAAATTCTTAAGATCCTTGCCAAAGGAATGGAAACCCATGACTGTCTCCTTAAGAAACTCTCAGGATTATAAGGACTTCACTCTTGAAAGATTATATGGAATCTTGAAGACTTATGAACTAGAGTTGGAACAGGATGAGGTATTGGAGAAGGGGAGAAGGAAAGGAAGTTCAGTTGCATTGGTAGCTGAAAATGAGAGGGAATGCAGACAAGAAACTGTGAGATCTACATCAAACTCCAAAGATGGTACAAGATATCAGGAATCAAGCAAAGGAAAAGAGCAAGTTGCTGAGAATGAAGACAACTCCAGTCAAGATGACTCTGATAGTGTTGATGAGCATCTTGCATTTCTGTCCAGGAGATTTGCAAAGATGACGTTTAAGAAAAACACTAGAGCCACTAAACCTCATAAGAACATGGTGGACAAATCAAAGTTCAAGTGTTTCAATTGTGGTATAAGTGGACACTTTGCAAGTGAGTGCAGAAAGCCAACTTCTGAAAAGAAGAAATTTGACCAAGTAGATTACAAGAAGAAATATTTTGATCTGCTCAAGCAAAAGGAAAGGGCTTTCATTACTCAAGAAAAAGATTGGGCAGCTGATGGAGAGGAAGAGAATGAAGATGTGGAGTATCATTTGCGTGTGTCTCTTAAATCTCTTGCTAAAGAAAATAGTAGGATTATTAAGAGAACAATCTGTTTTTAAGTAATAGAAATGCTATGTTAGAAGATAAGTTGATTGACCTAGAGAAAACCAAGCTGCATTGTATATCTGTTGAGAATGAACTAGCTGAATCTATTAAGAAAGTAGAAATACTTTCTAATCAATTAAAGAGAGAGCAAGAGGTGATTAAAGCCTGGAAAACCTCTAGGGATGTTAGTGCTCAAATTGCCAAGGTCCAAGGAATTGAATCATTCTGTGAAACTGCCTGGGATAAACAAAAAGAAACTGGAATTAATTGATGGGCTGTCAACGGATGTGGAATCAACGAATGATGACGGTTATCGTTGAAGGAAGAAATGAGCATCCGTTGAAGGTTCCTCAATTAAAACAGGCAGATGTTTCCTAATAGTGAAAATCTAAAGAAACTCAACAAAAGTTTGGTTCAACTTCCAAGAACTTTGTTAAAGAAGAAGCAAGCACATCAAAGATGTCAGTAAGGTGAATATAGGGCACATGACCTTAGAACAGTTAAATAATAGGCTCAAGATGGTTGAGGATAAAAATGGAAACTAAAAGAAAATCTAACAGAAATGGGAAGGTAGGTGTAACAAACATAAC